>NW_008583245.1:0-4524 GCF_000691845.1 Merops nubicus | reverse complement strand
CCCTTGTCCTGTCACTACAAAGCCTTGATTTTGAAGTGCCTCAAGAAAGCAGAATGATTTTGGACACATGTCACTCGACCTGCAGCACATTGAATCACAACCTGTGATGAAGACATGACCTCATAAGACCACAGAATGATCCATGAACATTTCCTCTGGGAACTCAGGAGCTGCGTGAACCTCTGTCTACTAGAGTGGCAGACTCTGCCCAAGCTGCCACAGGGACCACTTCATCCAAATAGTACTGCTTGGGATCCAAGATGGGTGTCACCTCTATACAGAATCCTTGAGGTAGGTATCTTGTTCCTGAATACCCCCACTAAAATGAGTATACAAATTCAATTTAAAAATGTTCAGATTCATCTCAAATTATATCCATTATGGAAAATGACACTGAACAAGAGATCAATTTTCAATTTACCACTTAAAGAAGATCTCTGGGCTCATACCTTGCTTTTCACTATTAGGATAATGAAAGAAGAGTTAAGAGGTAGAATTGGTATCCATCTATAGTCTAACTTCTTGATGTTAAAAGTCTCTGGGCAAAATTTCATGGCTGATGATAGTCGAGAGACTAAACCACATAATCATAATGAATCTCTTTGGCCTTGAGCTCTATTATTTAATTTTAAAAGCATAGAGAATTCTTCTGATTACAGCACTCAGTGCTGAAGTATTTTGATGCTCACACACAAATTCTTTGCTGCAATCTAGTCAGCATCTGAACCCACACTTAACATAAGGTTCAAATCATTCCCTTCTCCAAAAGATTCTGTGTTTTGAAATTAAAATTTAAATAACTTTTAGCAGAATAAGAAGATGAAGGAAGGGAAGCAAAGACATTTGTCAGTGCAGCTATCATATTCTCCTACGACAATTGTGGGCTTGATAGAGCTTTCTGAACACATAACAACTAGAAAAATTAACATCTTAATAGTGATAAAGTTACAGTCTTTAACCAGATGAAGAGAGTAATTTAGTAATTTTTGCTAAAGAAGAAATACTCTTCTACAGGTGTCTGGTTATGGGCAACATCTTGGCCTGAGCTGACATCTCCTGTTCTTGGGTTTTCTTTAAGCCATAGTTAGAGTGACTTTGGTTTACAAGCACTTATTATAATAATGAATATCCCAGTCATGCTGAGGATGATATTTCATTGTAGATAATACTCTATTCCTGTTATGAACAGTCAATAGTCCTCACATCTTGCCTAATTCTCCAGACCTTTAGAAATGTCCAAGCAACTAGTCAGCACAACTTCATTAAATCTCTATAAGGAACAATTGTCAGCCCCATTAACTCTTATACCAGTTATCCCTTATTAGTCTGTTACCCATCTGTCTGTTTTCAAATATCACTTTTGAAGCCACAGATGAGAGGCTTAACAGCCGTGGATATGTGACGACAGGAACTGCTGCCCCTGTCATACCAGATCAAACACTCACCATGGGTAACCCCAGCCTAACAGCAGCCAATAGTCTCTTTTATGGTGTAAAATGTTTGAGGTGGTCCATTATATGCTAGTAAGTCCAGACTGTTCTCTAAACAGGACAAAAAGGGTAACTTAACCCTTAGGAAGGCTTACTCTGTCAGAGTAAATACCTTAATGAGCTCAGTGTTGCAAGATCAGAGTGTAAATTATAGACCATTACGAGGTCAGATTTAAGGGTCTTTAAATGAAAAAAAAAAAAAATCAACAGAGAGACAGCCAATTTCCACTAGAGACCTATGGACCAAATTTTAGTAGTCTCTGAATATGCAGGAAACTTTAATTCCTTTGTGTTTGGCCAAAAGGGACTATAAGAAGGTAAGTAAAATATTTGCAACATACCTGTTTTTTTTTCTTCCTTTAGACTACTAATATATGTTAGTGTTTGGCTATCTCTTTTGCATCAGTATATTTTCCCATCTTCACAGAAGTTGCCTATTGTAACTAGGAATGCTGTTTTCCTTAGAAAATATGGAAAATTCCTTTAAAATAGAAGCATGTCTGAAGTGTGTTTCAGACCGGAATTTTGAAAAGTGAAAACTGGATTTTGTGTCTCTTTTCTAATGAGTTTCCTGAGAGAATCCAAAGTCGTCAGGCAAACAAGTATTCACTTCACAGTTCCTGTTTTATGCATTAAACTTGTCCTGGGTTTCATGACAGGGTCATCTTAAACATCTATTTCAGTAAAATAGTTAACTGCCTGTTTCAAAGTACTGCTCAGTATCTCTGACCAACAGACAGCAAGAAAGCTTATTCTATGCTCTCTGCCAAACGAAGACATTGGCATTTCCTCAGGGCACACATTAGTGTCCCCAGGTCACCACCAAATCTCAGTTTCAGTGCATTGGTCCAGTCACTCAGATTAATGAACTTGGCTTGCCAAGTATTACAATGCTTCTGCCATCACATCCCCAGCATATGGCTGGTGGCAAATAATCTAGCTATTATTTGCACATCTGCTGAGTAATATTACGTTAAAACATTACATGCACAATTATGTTCAATTATATTAAGCAAATATATTTCATGTAATGCTGAATCTCCAGGGCTTGTGCATCTTTAGTTACAGGAAGTTTAGTGCAGGGTGGCAGATGTTGCTGATTTTTTAATCAGAAAATACATTTAAAATGTCAAGTGCACAACCATAATTCCATAGTAGAGATTAACTGTAGGTAAATAAATAAAAGTTGGTTTTTTTTTTTTAACTTTAAAGGCATCAGTGGAGTCATACAAAATGTGGTATGCCAGCCTCTAGTCTTGGACACATAAGCATTAGGGAATTTTTCAGACTGCAGACAGGTAAGCAGTATTTCTACTTGCGCTTTGGAGTAATTTCTAAGCTCATTTGCAACACGGCCTGAATCTGATAGGTTCCTTTCTCCCTTTTGCAGTCCATTGTTGTCTTATCTGTTTATCCTTTTTCTTTGTGTGGAGCTTTTCTTATGTCACAGGCATATTCTTTTGCTCAAAGTCTGTTTCTGGAGGGGTATATGTTCAGAGTACAGATTAACATCAACAGTGGGACTGGGTAAGTAGAACACACACTTTGTAAGGTGCAAAACACATTCCTTTCTTTTGTATCTTTCTCCCAGCCTTCAAAACCAGTTTGTATATGCTATCCAGGCTGGCAACATGGTGCTAGCAGTCTGGCCAACACAAAGCACGGCATTAAAACTAGGAGTTTTCATCAGGGAGGACAGAAGCTAGATTGTGATGTGTAGGAAAGAGCATGCTAGTGCTTATTGCCTAGCTGAATAGGGGATCCATGATCAGTAAAGAGTGATACTCTTTTAGGTTTTAATCCTACACGGTATTTAATACTCCTACTTCATCAGCTGCTACAGATACACAACAGTATATTTCACAATTCAGCTTTGTCATACCAGCTACTGAAAAGCACTGTCACTACCCAGATTGTAATCCTTGCCATGCCTGTAGGACATTTACTCCCTGGTTTCCTATTTGAATCACAAACAGGATACGTAGCAATGCTGAAGCTTTTATTCTAGTCCTGTTATAGGAAAACCTAGAATGAACCTGTTTATATCCATATTCCCACGTGATACTGCAAAACATATTTGTGAATAGCATGTGAGTATGGAAGCAAAAGTTCTTTCTCAGGAAAACGCGAAAACGCTGTGTTTTTTTTTTTTTTGTTTGTTTTTTTTTTTTTTTTTTTTTGTTTTTTAAACGTACCCTTTATACAGAACGATGAGGACCTATTGCCTTCAGTACCTCAGGGGCTTGGAAGACCAAGTGGGAGGCAGGACATCCTCTGCAGGACTGTTGGCTCACTGGAAGTAATGAAAAGTTGTCCAAGTAGGGCCTCTTTCAGTCCATGAGGGATCAAAATCCAGATGAAGAAATTAAAAATTCAGGCCCTCATCCTTCACCCACTTCAATAAAGCAGTAGCCTAGTGAATAATAAACAGCTAACTCACAGGAAATGAAAACTGGTACTCTTTCATTATGCTGAAAGAAATCCTCCATTTCTCAGCCAAAACACACTGCAGAAAGGGCAGATACCAAGGGTAAACTTATCTTGCTCTGTAAAAGACAGAGAAAAAGGGTTTCTTTTTAGAGCACCAGTGCCACGTAGGGCTCTGCATGGTGTAACATGCCTTTGCCAGATCCTCCCTGTCATATAACTTTTTTGCCACACCCCCCAAAAACCCACAAGGCATACTAGTCAGCAGCCGAATTACTGAAAAGCATTATAGGAAATTTTGTACATGTGAATCCTGGCCACTGTGACATTGTACCTGGCTGAAAAACAGAGCTGCCAGAAGGATTCCTTCTCCCTGCTCCCCCCCTCACCCCACCCATTTTCTAGTACTTTACAGAATCACAAAGTCACAGAATGTTTGGGGTTGGAAGGGACCTCCGGAGATCATCAAGTCCAACGCCCTGCCAGAGCAGGACCATCTAGTCTAGGGGAGGTCACACAGGAACGCATCCAGACGGGTCTTAAAAGTCTCCAAGGAAGAAGACTCCACAACCTCCCTGGGGAGCCTGTTCCAGTGCTCTGTAACCCT
>NW_008583244.1:0-23802 GCF_000691845.1 Merops nubicus | reverse complement strand
TTTTTACACGGAACCAGGACACATGTTTATCATTTTCCTGATATCCCACTGATACCAGGGATACATTTTCTGATTCTAAGCTAAAGATCAAAGTCTTTGTCTGAGGCTGAGAACCAAAATGCAGCTTCTGCTTGCCTCAGAGAGACAAGGGAGGGAGAGCTCTGGGGGGAGATGCCAGTGGCTTTCAGAGGTGCCGCTGTGATGCACTGATCACCAAGACCAACCTGAGGAGTAGCCTTGGTAGCCCCTCACTCCTGCCCAGGTGGGATCTCACTTACACCACCACCTTCAGTGTGGAGACACCACCCACTTGGAGTCACTCATGGTAACGTGCTCCCGGTACAGAATGGAGTTCCAGTCTGCTGAGCTGCATTGGACCCTCCTTACACTCAAGCACATTCCCCACCTCCACCTGCCTCTGACCAACACAGTGGCCGTTGTTGCTGTGGTCACCAGACCTATATACAGTTATTCTATGAAGAACTATGCACTCCACAACCTTTACATAGGGGTTTTGTTCATTTTAGTAGCTGTTTACCTGCATTAGCTCTCTCTTACCACACAAGACCAATGTAAAGTGATTAAGACTTACCAGTGTAAAGTGATTAAATAAAGGGGGGGGGGGGAGGAAAAAACAAAAAAACCCACCACACAACAGTAAAATTACCAGCAGCCCAGAGAACTGTATCTTCATCTACTCACAAACCCCATAGCCTAGTCAATTAAAAAGGTAAAGTATAAGCCATTAAATTCCTGCATTGCTGATGTAATTTGCTATGTTTCATTATGCAGTGTATTATTTTATGTCCCCTCCATTAAGCCAAATAGATGTGACTCAGATCGTATCCCTGAAAAGTAACGTAATTCATCCCCAGTATGACTGAGATTAGATTCCAATTACAATCAGATATTAAGGATTAGCCATGTAAATTTCAAGTTTTTTTCAGCTCCATAAATCCAGCAGAGAAGCAGAGGAAAGGTACTTTTTGGTGACATACTTTAGGCCTTTATTCAGAACATTTCAGCTTGCTTTGTACAGTTTTACATTTTGGTTGAAATATTGACTGCAGGTCACCTATAGCATTGATGGCTGCATCAGAAATTTTAAAATGACAGAATCGCCTGTTGACCTGGAGAATCCAACTTCCAGCTTCAATGTTGGAAAATGCTTTGTCACTGCACAGAAAGGAACATACTTCGATGGAACAGGCTTTGCCAAAGCAGGTATGAACAAAGCAGGCAAAGAATAGAGAAAGGAGATTCTGCTTTCAAAAAGTTCCAGTGCTACCTAAGTCCTGTTGGCTGGAGACAAAGTGAGATCAATACTTAAAAGTCTCATGGATCAGTTTTAGTTATCTTGCCTAAGGACAGACTATAGGACTACCTAGCAAGGTCTCACACTAAGCACAGCTGCCATAACTGTTAGTTACATGATTTCACAAGAAATGGAGTGCATTAGTAATGTTGAGTTAGTTACCTTGCACTACTGGCAACCCACCTTGTGTAATCATTAGGAATAATGCATAAAATGCTTTTCTTCATTTTATTACACTTCCTTTTTCTCTCCAAGTTGGTGCATACAAAGTGGGAACAGACCTGCTCGTGGAATTTGAATTCCGTACAACACGAATGAATGGTGTTCTCCTAGGAGTCAGCAGCCGGAAAATGGATGGGCTTGGCATCGAATTAGTAGATGGAAAAGTGAGTAGCAAAGCATTTTTGGTTTTATAAAGAGACTGATTTGAGAAAGCACAGGTAGTTTAAATGCAAGCTTACTAGCCCAATCTCAAGGTCTCAGTCGGTATCAGGGCTCTCCTTTATGCAGCACTTGCCACTTCCCATACATCAAGTGTCTTGCACTTCTACAAACCTATTTTAAAAGGTTCTGTAAAACTTGAGTTTCCTACAACTGCAACATCAGGACTTAAATTAGTGAGAATATTAAAAGTTTGGAGGAAAGGCTTTGTCATTAATAATGCTAGTTTCTTGTGTATATTTTTCATTTCAATCCGGAAATCCACTCGGTAGTCTATCACTATAAAGAGCTTGAGGGGGAATGAAACACCCCAAAACTAAGACAAAAACTAGAAAAAATTACAACCTATACAACAATTTTGCATATTTCTATGAGTGTTCATCTCAGTGATATAACCCAGGTCCCAGTGGGACAGAAATCAACTTACAGTGTTGTGTCAAATTAGAGCTTTAGTATATGCAGCCAGATCATGTTGACTTTAAATACGAAAAAACCCTCAAAGAGAATGGTAGAACTGTTTTGAGAACTAGCTGACTTCCATGTCACACTTTGCAGGTGATGTTTCATGTTGACAACGGTGCAGGCCGGTTCTCTGCTATCTACGAGCCCGATGCACCAGGCAGCTTGTGTGATGGACGGTGGCACAAGGTCGTTGCAAACAAGATCAAACACCATTTAGAGCTGACTGTGGATGACAGACGGGTGGATGGTAGCAGCCCAAACAGGGCCTCGACCTCAGCAGACACTAACGACCCTGTCTTTGTCGGAGGATATCCTGGTAAGCATTTAATGTGCAAGTGATGCTTTACTTATGCTCTAGCAACATTGGCTTGATAAGTATCCTTCCAGTATCTTAGGGGGGCCTACAAGAAAGATGGGGAGGGACTTTTTAGGCTATCGGGTAACGACAGGGCTAGGGGGAATGGGGCAAAGCTGGAAGTGGGCAGATTCAGGCTGGATGTGAGGAAGAAGTTCTTCCCCATGAGAGTGGTGAGACCCTGGAATGGGTTGCCCAGGGAGGTGGCTGAGGCCCCATCCCTGGGGGTTTTTAAGATGAGGCTCTGGGCAGCCTGATTAGTGTGAGGTGTCTCTGCTCATGGCAAAGGAGTTGGAACTGGGTGATCCTTGTGGTCCCTTCCAACCCTGACAGATTCTGATCTGTTTTAGCAGAGGACTTTGGAGCCTAATGGCTCAATGGTTGGACTTGATGACCTTAAACGTCTCTTCCAACCTAAAGGATTCTATGATTCTATAATGTCTTAAATGCCATTAGGACTAGGATGCTAAAGGTGATGGGGAAGACTGTCCACATTTGTATTAGTTGGCACGGATTCTTTTTTCTGCATCCATCTCCATCTCGGAACAGGAAGTTCTGCAGCACTAAGAGACACTCACAGATTCCCCATTTCAAATCTAGGTACTATCCCAGAGGACCAGGCAGACTTTCTGCTTCCTTCCCCCCCATACAGCCTCCCTCTTAAAACTTTCTGATTAGTAACAGCCTAATAGTTATGTTCCAATAGTAACAGCATTTGGCAAACTTTAGTTAAATTTATATTCTTAAATTAAATTTAAGAATGCATGCCTCTGGGGCCCTGGGCACTGTGTGTGTAAATCAGCCTGTAAAATCTGAGGAATGTGGACAACAGTTTGCACAGAGAGGTGACAGGACACTATCTCTTTCTGATTAATTTCCTTGCTCTTGGTCTGGTGGTTTATAAAGCAGAAAAAAAAAAAAAATTCTCTTTGCTACTCTGTATTCTGGAAGCCCTTAAGAGAGCTTGCTTCATGTAGAGGTAATTGAAGAGAATCCAGAACTGGGCTGAGCTCTGTAGCTAGCTTCATCTTCCACTCTGCTGATAACAAATGCTAGCATTCATTTGTTCATAGACAATCAACAGGTTTATCTAATAGCAGCTTACTTTCTGAAAATACAGTTAAGATGCTTGTAAAGTGCCAATTTTGTTTCATTTATAATAAAATTTCCCTCTAGTTTGCAAACAAAAACACTAAGTATGTTTGCAGCATGTGCCTGTGTAGTGCACACTGAGGTAAATGTCAAGATGCCTCTTAAGTTAGTTCCTGAATTATTTTCTGTGAGTTTTTTTCCCTTCATTCTAATGTGTGATACAGGACATGCAAAAACCACTGCTCTTTCAAACTTCAGAACATTTTAAAAAATGTTCTTGATACTGAGATATGAGAGTTGTGCTTCAGTCATAGTGACTGTCAATAAGGACCAGCAACTTCGCAGAAGAAGGAAGACAGCTTTGTGGCAACCTTTTTATAACAAAACAGGATTCTTGCACAGGAGCTAGCACTGAAGAAACACTGCAAGTGGAGTCACTATCTCACAATCTGGACAGTACATCAAGAACATAGGAAGAGAAACAAAGGGAAGTAACACTGCAATTTGTACAAAACAAGCCTACACTTGCATCATGTTGAAGTGATATTCCTGGGTTCAGACACACGGCGAGTTATAAAATGATTTCATAAACTTACATGAACATATAAACACCTCAGACTTCTCTTGCTGTCTAGTCTAGCTCATCCAAGATTTGCTTTAAAATTCCCAATACCTAGACAGCCTCATCACAAATTTAAAACACAGTATAATGGGATTTTGTAAAATCAGTAAGCGTTTGTATTTTCCAGTCATCTTGTGGCTTCTTCTGGCTGCACAAGCAGTACAAAACAGTTGTAAACCAGTGAGAATTAGCTGGTGGATAATTTCCTGTGCAGAGAAACTTTTCACCACCTGTGTGTAGGCAAGGATATAAATTCCTGGCTACGCATAAAAGCCATTGCTCACCTCCTGTTATCCCTCTTCCCTGTGCAAGGAAGGACAGACATATTCAGCCCTCTCATCCTGTCAAGCAGTATAATGCCATGGCTAGTCAGTCCTCTACAGGTGTAAGGTTATTTCTGCAACCCTTTATCAGTCACAAAGATTTGTATCAGAGTACATCCCTGTAGCCACTTTTTCACTTGGCAGAACACAGAAACAAGTTGGGCCATGAATTTCAAGCAGCTGAGAGAAATATTTCCAGCTTCTTAGTCAAAGCAGCCCTTGGTCCTACCCTCTCCTTCCTTAGCGGAAGAAATGTATTTAGCTCCCTGGCTTTACCATCAGCAAGAAAAAAAATCAGAATGCTTAAAAACTCTCAAAACCTTTCCTTAAATGACACCTGAAGTCTGTACTGAGGAACTGGCTTTGTCATGATGTTAGGGCTGAGAATTACATTTGTTTTGGCCTTTTTTTTTCCTCTTTCATTCTGTGAATAAATAGCTTGAGAAGGTGGTGATCTGCATATATGCATCATATACCATTTCCAGGTAGCAAACTGCCATTTGGCCATTTTCCTTAATTTTCTCTATATCATGTAACAGAGTTACATGGTTTACATTGGCAGTTTACATGTGTTCAGATTCTGCCACTGTCATGCTAGGACAGAAAAAAGAAATAAAATGGGATTGTTACTGCTAACATTTATCACATTCACTCAATATTTGTGATTGTTCTAGTAAAGATATAGAGTAAATAAAACATATTAATATATTGCTAGGGACATCTGTTGTCCTGCGTGACTGTCAAAGAACAAACCAAAGTACCAACTCAAACTAACATAATACGTTTTGCCTTTTTTCCCTCTCCTTCAGATGGTGTGACACAGTTTGGGCTGACCACTAATATCCCTTTTAAAGGATGTATTCGATTTCTGAAGCTCACCAAGGGTACTGCTAAACCACAAGAGATTAACTTCAGCAAAGCTTTGGAGCTGAAGGGTGTTCAACCATTGTCATGTCCTACAAACTAACTGACGTTCAGCTGATATGGGTCTGTTTATATAAGCACCTCAGAATAAAAAAGTAAAAATATCAATATATACATTGCATTCATAATAAAATGCCTTTTTGCAAGTATTTGAGTAGTGCTGGTGGTATATTCAAGTGGCTATTTCAAGGTACCTCCCATGAACTAATCCTTTTCCCCCACCCTCTTCATTAAGGGAGTAGAGCAATAATTTTTATCTATCTCCTTCCTTATAGCTTGAAATAGAAATGTTTCACTGATCATCTGAGTGAGACAACTTATTATGCAGGGTATTCCTTTACTGTGGAACTTAGGATCATAGAATTTATATCAAGTTGGAAGGGATCCATAAGGATCATCAAGTCCAAGTCCCTGATATGCTCCTTAAATGCTTTTGGTGAGATAGATCTGTAAACTTGTGTTCCTTTACCATTCTAAATACAATGCGTTCGTGTGCATGCACAGCTCTGTCCTTCATTAGAAACTGACCTATTACCATGCTATAAAAAAAGTTTGCTTTGATCACTCCCAAGAGGTTTTGGAAAGTTCTTACGACCATAATATTTCCTATGAAAATTTCACTGAGAAATTCAAAATTTTATGTAGTCTACATGGCTGCTGTCATGCTACAGCATGGAAACAAGTGCAGGGAACAAAAATCTTACTGCTTCCTCAATTTATTTGGGACTACTGAAGAAAATATGTTGCACCTAAAATTCTTGCTATATCATTTGAACAGCACTGGATTTTAACAGATATTGTGGTGTTTGATGTTGGGAGATGTAGCCTCTAATGGAAGGTGTAGAACCAGATTCTATCACTCACCTGGAAATACTGTTTTAAGTGATCCTTAATAAATAAAGTTGATACTGAACCCCTTTCCAATTACACATGATACTGAAGTTACATATAGCAAAATTCACAAGCCAAGTTCCTAAAGGTATTTGAAATCTGACAATACTGCATTAGAGCAGAATGGTTGTGAAGCAGGAGAATCCCAGATATTGGCACAGCACAGGTCACTATTCTCTACTGTCATCTGTTTAATCAAATCCATAACATAAAAGCAGCTTCCAGAGTTAGACTCTACTCCTTCTGCTTGGTGCTGTCAGTTTGTGAGGAATTCTGAATGCAGATGATCTTCCTTAAATAAAACAGATGACTAATAGGTGGGGAGAGGAAAGCTGCTCCCTAGATTCTCACTAAAATGCCAAATCCTTGTGATTTTCCTCAGTGCTTTATCTGTTTTAGAGGACTAGGAAATCATCACCGAAGTGCGGATTATCTTTTCTATGGATTGTTTCAAATTGTTAAACACTACTTGTTGAAAAGGTTGTGTTTAGACACACAGAATGTGTACTGTACAAATGTAAAAACAACAACTTACACAAAAGAGAAAAACATTTTAAAAAAGTGCCTAGCAGTAAGGTAGCGTAGCCAAACAATTAAAGGAAAAGGGGGGTTAATTTTTTTTTCATTTTCTGTCCACAGTGAGCCTTGGACACAGTTTTTCGGGATTTCTGACATTACCAAAAAAAAAAGGCTAGCTGCAGAATTTGTGCTGCCAGAGAACACTCCTTCAGAAGTGTTTTGTGTTTTCCCACAAACCTCCTTGGCATACAATGTTTCTCTAAACTGCCATAGGAAAAAAAAAAAGCAAACACCTTTACACTGGGAAACTACATTAAAAAGACGGTAATAAATATGTATATTTCCACTCTATAACAATTTGAGGAGTCTAACAATGATCAGATACACCTAAAGAAAAATATCTAGCTGCAGTGGAGCCCTGAACTGATTGACTTCAACAAGTCTGCTCATTTTCACATGCATCTGCCCCTTTAATATTAACAATTAATGACTGTGCAATGCTACCCACATTCAAAATGCTAAGTATTAGTAAAGCATGCATTTGTCTCTGAAAAAGCCTAATTATGGGACACGTGCTGTCTTACTATAATGTCTACATTCTAGTGCTACTAACAAACAGCCCATTACACCCACAGACATTACCTAGTTTAGAGACTGTTTCCCAGCCTATAGGTTCTATTCAGTATGTTGGATTCTTTTTTAGCCCAAGCTTCTTTGCAAAGGGTTTGGCTGGGGGTGGGGTGGGGGTGTGTGAGGGGGGTGTTTGGGGGCTGGACTTAAAGACACTAGGGAGATTCAAACAGTGAAGCCCAGAGCACCATGAATTAATACCATGCCTTGCCTCAGAGGCAGGAAATCACCACTGCTCTGATCAGCACTGCATAAGCAATGGTCTTTCACATAAAGATGTCTTTGCCTTCAAAACAAATGCTGGAGTTTCTGCATAAAAGAAATGGACAGGGGGGGGAAAAAAAAAAAGAGAGAGGCCTTTATGTTCTTTGCTCTGTTGAATTATTTCCCCCTTGCATGGCCTTGCAGGAATGTGTGGGACAGAGCAAAAACAATGAAACAATACACATTATTACATTTCTTGAACTTTAGGGTGGAAAAAATCAACCAGCTGCTGTCCTCTGCTAAAGGAAATAAATTCAGTGGGCTGAAACAACAGCTACTTCAGCAAAGAGCCAAGCCAAAAGGAAGCAGAAAAACCTGCCTAATTTGCTTTCATAGATCAGCGAGTGGATGCACCAAGTACTGTTAGTAAAGCTTTTTGCCTTTGAAGCTTTAGCAGAGCATCTGGGAATGATCCCAGCTCTCTGTTATTACCTCTTCCCATCCAACAGATTCATAGATTGGTAGACTCCAGATAAAGACTAAAATTGCCTGAAACTAGCAGGTTGTGAGCCTCGGAGCCATACACAAAATGCTAGAGATTACATCACTGCTGACTGTGTGCCAGAAGCAATGTAATATCTTCCCAGTTCAAGACTGCAAACCAATACACATCTACAGAACACAAGTATTTAAACCCTGATTTTGTTGGATCTTTTGTGTATAGAAGTTTTTGCTGCCTTTCTTTTTCCCCCACGCACATTAAATACTCTTTACTGCTAAACTTAATGTAAAAACTTCACATGCAGGTGTTTTCAAAATTGCTTATAAGATTGACCAAGTTGACTGAGGTCACTTTTAGGCATTTATGAAGAACATTCACTCTAAGGGAACAAATCCCTCATCATCTCTAGCTTTAGGCAAATTGCTATGTATGAAAAAAAAAAAAAAAAGTAGTTTTTAAGTACAACCAGTTTTCAACTCAGACTGTTAGTATTCTTTCTACCCAATCATGCTTTCATCCCTTTATACAAGTTTATAAAGGCAAAAGACATTGCTGGCTTAGTATTTTTCTTAAAAATGCACATGAAAAACTTAAAATGCTTAAAAAAATCCAAGCCATTTTCCCTGTCTCTATTTTAATATAAAAACCACCATCGATGCCAATTCCAGCCTTCCCTTGTTCAGTTATGGGCTTCTGGGAGGTGTCAGATGTCTGCTGAGGGGCTTCTCAGTACGTGCAAGTAAAATTTTTCACTGGTCTGTTTCTGACCAAGAAGAAAAGTGTATGCCATATCTTTCATGAGAAGGCATCAACTGAAGGACCCACAAAAGATTCCTGTCCTCACATACACATCAGTTTCTTATACCTACAAAGGAGACCTCACAGTTTTCAGTTGTCTAAGGTTTTGTGAAAAGCTATAAAACTCTCCTGAAAACATCATATGCAATGAAAAATGTTATTTTCAAAGCCATTTAATTAGATACTGTAGCCAAAACCTAAATTTTTAACCTAAAATACTGTTTTTCTTTACATCATCTGCATTTCTTAATGACAAAACCCTACCAGTTCTTCATTCGCCCACCAAGTCTTACAGTCTTAAATATAAGCTGAACTGATGGTGTAAATATGGAGGAAGAAACATCATTTTCACTGTTCCTTGTTTCATAAACAGACACAAAACCATTCAGACTTTCCTCCAAAATAATTCCTTAAATATATTGCTGATGTATCATGCAATGAAATTGAAACAAACCCTCAAATTATTCAGTCTATATATTTCTAAGCTGTTATTCTTCATATTCAAGAGTACAAGTAATTTCATCTGGTACCTGAAGTCCCAGATAATTCCTGATATGATGCATCTCTTTCAGCTCAAAAAAACCCTTTCAATTTCAAGTTTAGTCAACAACATAGCATAAAATGACAGCATGTCAGAAACTAAATTATCTAGTTTAAGCAAAGAAA
The DNA here is from genome assembly GCF_000691845.1 of Merops nubicus. Taxonomy (NCBI): domain Eukaryota; kingdom Metazoa; phylum Chordata; class Aves; order Coraciiformes; family Meropidae; genus Merops; species Merops nubicus. The sequence goes on along the minus strand of NW_008583244.1, from coordinate 14,058 downwards.
GAAAATCCTACAGAAAAATCTCCAATAGGCAGTGCTCTCATACACTTTTCATGTTCCCCTTGAGACCAACATCAGAACCTTAAGGCCAAATCTCACACAGTCTCAATTTTCACTTGGCTATGGCATAACATATTTTCAAGACAACAGCACAAAACTTTCCTAATGCTAGAGTCACCTCCTTACTCCCTTCTTTTTCAAAAGGATGTTTAAGTACAAAATTAAACCAATGCCTTCTGTTTGCCTCGTCTTTATCTAACACTAATAACAATAATAATGAAAGTGTCTAGAATTTCAAGGACTTTTATGATATACAGTATTATGAAATATTCTGCAAAGCTGAATAATCTGCTGTGACATCTTCCCTTTTAATTATAATTTATTTTGACAACTTCGGTACTTCTAGTTGGCATGAGCAAAAGGATGACTGGCAGTTGAGGCCCTTGAGTAGCTAAATTTCCTATGGTTTTCTTTAGTATGATTCTGTACTGCAATATAACATGAATTTGATTTAAAAAGCCAAAGGCCTCAATCTTTCACTGAGTTTCATGTCAACAGAATGGTTCCGTGGAGAGGGAAAACTGCCCATGTGTGCGCCCATTCTTCTGCACTGAGGGAATGCAGCACATAGAGTGACATACGCTCCCCCACCTCTCAGGGGCATAAGTTTGGTGGAATTGTTTTGCCAATGACCAGGCCCAACAAAAATGATAGCCCCAGCAGGAAGGTGAACCAATATACAGACTGTATTGTATATAAAAACGTTATGATATGAATGACCGCCGGGGGTACAAACAGGTCAACAAGATCGTACATTATCAATGCCCCCCCCAACGATCCCCCAAAAGATGTGACTCGGCCCACAACAGGTGGTACAGTGAGCTGAGGTTGCCCGTATTTGGCATGGGAAACAGCCAGACCAGTAAGTTAAATGCATAAGAAAAATGTCCCCACACGGCGACTCTCACAGGATCAACCCGCATTCACAAAGGTCTAAACAGACCAGGGCCCAGCTCCAGGGAGAGTCAGGAGGTCTGCCCTGAACCAGGAAGCTCTGGGGAGTGCCCTCCACAGACAGACACTCCTGACTCCCTGCAAGTGGTCCCCGCTTTTATCCCCAAGCAGACACCTGACCTTTGTCAACTCAGTGTGGGACCCCTGGGGCTCATTTCCCTTATGGCTCTCCCTGCAGGGACGGACGCACCCTGGGGGGAAGCTATAAGGCAAGCTCACCACCTCTTTATGAAGCGCTGCGGGAGTCATCCATATGTCAACCTTAATTCAGGGGCTCAGGGTTCAAACCCCAGCAATTCAGGAATAAGTCAGGGCCCTTTCCCCACAACTTTGAATGATTTGAAGTTAGCCTTCTTTAAGCACTGTGATGCCTGGAGGTGTAGGCAGGCCTAAGATGGTATAAACTGATAGCTCTACAGTTTATATCAGTTTACCCCACCTGAAGATTCAGGAAAGATGCAAATACTACAAGTTGTTCCAGTATTTCTTATTTAGCACCTGTTCAAGCAACACCTCTACTTCATTCCTCTTTTAAAAATTCTATTTTTATGCTAAGCCTCCTTGAGGGAAAGTCTTCGCTCCTCTTATTTTTTTCTTGGCTTTTTCTTTCACTACCTTGTGGAGAACTATGTCCTGCAACTGAGCGGAGAGTAAATCCTCAGCTGAAAAGAAGTATTGCTGCTTGGAAACAAATGATGTGATGTCAATCTGTTATTGATATACCCAGACTACAGTTTTTACTTCAGATGACCAGAGGAAACAACAGGCTCTCATTCACCGTATCTGCAAATGACACTTCTAGAGCTTTTCTGGCTCCTACTACCCCAGAACCCAAATTATAAGCCTGATCTGTCAACAGAGACAGCAGGGCTGCATGCCTACACCATGCCAGTGAAGAACAAGCAGCAAACTTGGATCACTCCAGAAGGTGTAGACAGGCTTGCTATCACCCTGCGTGTCTTGTTTCATTTTATGCCAGTGATAGAATCTTTCTTCCCAATTGGACTTAGTCTGCTGCAACTCACTATAGCACCCAGTGTTACAGTTACTCTCGACTGAATACGCAGAATCCCAGCTTAGGGAAAAGATTCCAGATCTGTGTAATATCAAACATTGCTAGGTAGTTTCTTTTTCACAAAAAAAAAAAAAAAAACCAAACCACAAAAAAACCACCAGATGCAAGCACAACCACTTAGATCGCAGAGCTGCAGCATTTTAAGGAATGAAATTGCATATGTATTCCCTCAAGACTGTTTCCTTTTGTTAGCATCTGTGTTATTGCTCCTATTCAGTTCATTTTGACAATCTGAACAAATTTCCCCATTAAGTAATAGAAGGTTTAACAACAGGGCTGCATTTGGCTGGAGTAGCTGATTAAACTGGTTAAGAACTCATTGGTACTGAGGCAAGTAGGAAAAATTTAAGCAGCTTCTGACTGCTGTTACAAAACCACTGTCCTGTGGAAAGTTTCAAGGTCGAAAGGCCAAAGTGCTGCTAATACTGAACTGCACCTCCTCCAGGCCACAGACAGCTGGACAGAAGCACAAAATCCTCAGACAAAAACCATTTGCAACAGTGGGTTGCCCTGAATTAGAGCACCCAGCTTTCATCTGAGGCTGCAGTACAGCTGGCATGTACCAAAGGAAAAGATGCAGAACACTGACATCACATCTACATATGAGATTACACATCTGTACAGCAATAATGCCGTTACAGCAGGGCAGAGACAAGGGTTGCTGCAGATGGAAGATCTGCATCAGGGCCAGATACAAAATGGCTCGCAGCGCTTTGTTTCTGGCTTTTCTCATGTAAATGAAAGAATGAAAAAAAAGTAATATGAAATTCTTCTCACTGTGTCTGTATACTTTCAGCTGTTTACACTCCTGAAGATCACAACAATTAGCTAACGGTCATGGCTATAGACAGGTTTTTCAAGACTGTTATGGAAGTTTTTTGTTTTCTTTTGTTTTCTAAATTATTATAGGCCAGAAAATTCAACGGTGATTCTCATACTACTAACTTGCTTAGTGTCCACCCTCTAAAGGCATAGCAGAGAGGAAAGAAAATCTCTATCCAGATATTGCACTTGAAAATATACACTAAAAGATAGCAGTGCTGCATTCCAGTTACATTAACAAAACATCAAGCAGTCGTCATTGACCAAAATCCAGCACAGTCACTTTAAAACTAGTAAGGTAGGGTTTACATAGATACAGTAAGCTCAATGTTCATCCATATCATAACTCTAAGGCCAAGTTTGCAAGATGCTAATACATTCAGTGCATGACTATAGCAAGCACGGCCACAATACACAATCACACATTTGTACACATTGTCTATAAGGCATATACTATTTTAAGACTCTGAGCAGGTTTACCTACTTACCTGGAGCAGCATTGTGCTCTCAAACACCAGTTGGCAGTGGCACATTGTGTTGTGAAGTCTCTAGAATGTGATTCCATAAAAGACCTTGGATGTTGTTGCTACTTAGGAACTGTTAAAAGTACTAGAAAAGATGGAGAATTACTTTTACCATTTAGCTGCCTAGATCACAGACCATTTTCCCTTCCTCCCCCCAACATTTTGGAAATGAAACATATTTACTGTTTTACTGGAATTTGTCTTTTCTATGGAGTTTTTAATAAGCTATCATCTCTTCTTTCAATTTATGGTGTGACATCTTTGTAATATCCTGCTTTGTGGTATACAAGAAGTGGCAGGTTTGATTTAAAGTGTTTTGCACAGATAAGCTATAACGAGTCACCTTAGAAACAACAACAGGTTTCTTTCTTCCCAGATACATCATATTTTCCCATTTTTTAAATTCTTAATTACAAAACCAAAAACTGTTTGGCTACCTGACTTATTCTAACACTTCTTCGGTAGCTGATTTGGGACAATCAAGAAAGAAAAGTGTTTTGCTGTACCATGGGGGATAGTCTTGAAAGAATTGTGAATAGGCATAGCTTTAGAGGAAACAGTTGTGCAGCAAAAGAAACCCCAAACAACCAAAACCACCATCACACAGTAGAATAGGCCTCAAAAGACCACCTAATTCATCCTCTCCTATTTGCAGAGTGGTAGCCTAGCCAGTAATTCCCCATTTGTGTTTGTGCATGAGGTTTCCTCTGTGATAATGCCTTTCCCAAACAGGCACCATCACTCCATGCCCATACTTGGCAAATGTCCCAATGGGGAGAAGACCAAGAAGCAGAGGAAGAATTGTTGGGTAGCTTATATACTTCCAAGGATTCTTCAACCCATTCTTTCTATACTTAGTAATTCCACCTTTGGGGGGGAATTCTCTCTCCTGAGCCCACTCAAGACAGCAGAGATAACAGCACCTCAGCACTGTGGCTGGCCAAATGCAAGCACACTTCAAGATGAGGGCAATTTTACAGTCTTGCTTCATTTATCAAACCTGACATGTACTGCACATAATGATTTCCATGTAATGGTTTGACTGTAAATTTACCCTCAGCAAGATCCTTTTATAGACATTCAAACTAATTTACGTCTCACTGATCAAGTCCTAACTCGTAATTTGCTTAAATGCAGAGCCTAAATTGACTAAATCAAATGCATTTGCACAAACGCAATAACAGAACCATTACCCACTGAAATAAGCAAGTCTCCTAAGAACATCAAATGCTTCCTTACAGTGGAAGAGTTGGCTCAGGAGCCAGCCACCACTCCAGCTAATGACCATGTTTCTCCCTCTATTTCATCAGCCAGTCTAAGGACTCTAACCTTTCTTTTTTTTTCTCTCTCTAAAAGGAAGAGCAGAGCATACAAAGCTTTATCAAGTACTGCAACCAAAACAACTAAAGCTCATTTTCCAGTGTAATGAAAAGGAACCAGTGGAGAAAGATACATTTGAATATCCCTGCTAATGCATACATTAGCTAAGCCATAGTCGTCCTTAAAGATCCTAACCACCTAGCACACTGTATCCATTTGCAAAGAAGGTCATAAAATTATTGGAGCACTGTGTCAGTACATGCTTTTTATAGCAGTGCAAATATGGTTGAGTCATACTGATCCGACTCTGTGCTTGGAAAGGGACATTGATTTGTGATTGCAAAGTAACCATTTAAAATCTAAAATGCTGCCATCAGTTAAAATTCCACTCAGCCTCTTAATGAAGGATGACCAAACCAGAATCCTCGTGAAAGGGTTGGAAGACTCTTATCAGCTACAGAGCAACCTACCTCAAGTATTTCAGTAGTGTAAATTTATTTCAGTGGCTTTGTTATTTAAGCTTAATGGTGGTAATAACAACAGAAGCCAGCATCTAGTACTTTACACCTGTTTAAGAAAACCTGTGTCGAATGAAAAGTATTTAAAGCTTCATGCTTATTGAAAATAATATCTGAATGGTAAATTAATCACGTGGTAAACTAATAATTATTCTAATACGGAGAATTATTACTGCAGGACAGCACTGCCACACTAAGCATTCTCACTAGAAGTTATTACCATGAGTACACCTTCCAGCTATGATGCAAGGGGGGTTAAAGCAGCAAAGTTAATTCTGAGTTGAAGTTCAAATTTTGAGTATCTAGTTGCCATGAGGAAAACAAAAGCATTACCAAAATTAACAAGAAAATGCAAATATTTTTTTCTGATATGAATAAAATATGTGTAAGTAGAACTGAAAGTCTTAAACTAGCAGACTAATTTTGGGAATAGATGCCAAGTTTTCAGCACAAAATATTAATCAAATGTAGCATTTATTAAATACTTAAGATGCTTTAGGAATATTAACTCATCCATTTTTCTATTAATAATCAAAAGTTGTCATTTGAGTTTACTACAAATAACATTCCTGTGGCAAACCCATAAAACCCAGGAAATTAAGTTATCCAATACAATAACTTACACCATTTTAATTCATGTTTCTCCTTTGAAACTTCTGCCTTCAGTTCCCTGTATGCTAATTTCCATCAAAAATCAGGAAATAAAACTCTCTTGTGGTTTCCAAGATAACCTGTCAAAGAATTGCACACAGATCTACCAAAGACAGATTTTCCTCAGACATGCCCGAGTAGCTCTGGTGCAGCTTCGTATCTGTTGGCCCTGAGCAGTGATAGCGAGCCCAAAGGAATGGTGTCTTGTGATTGAGAAATGATTCTGCACTGCATGGGGTCTTGACTGTACCTAGTGCAGCTGTCCAGAACACGAAGGGCCTAGGAATTACTAGTGCTTTGCAATAACTATTACTTTTTAAGTGTTTCTGTTAAGGATTAATAGTGGTTGATGCTAAACATTGGGAACTGCAGTCTTATAGGATGACTGCCAGCTGAGAACATGGTATAGCTCGTTCTTACAAACAACATCAACAATCCAGCACACACTTTCTTCCTTGGTAGGAGAAAAAGTTGCCAAAAGGCAAAACCTTTTATAAAGATTTGTGTATGTGGCCAATGTTTTGGGTGACAGGCCCTCACTCAACAACCAAGATTAAAAAAGAAAAGGGGTTGGGGATACACTGAAAAGGCAGGCAGCCAGGCAGGCAAGGGGACAGGAGGTAAGGCAGGAAGCAACACTGAATGACAGCAGAGAAAAAATGAAGAAAGCATTTCTTCAAATAGCTGCCACCGACTGACATCGTGGATATCTAAAACACTGAAACTGGGAGCTCTGAACATATTTTCTTGTTTAATTTGTTTGCTAAGTTTGCAGTTAAGATTTGCTATGTCTTCTCTGACTAAAAATGACACATGAATCCAAATGCAACAGCCCAGGCCACTCAGCAAGGTTCTTCCCTGGGAAACAAGGGAGAACAGGATTTCCAAATACTATGAGTAGAATTAAGTTCCTGGATCTTGGTCCTGGTATTTTTATTTTTTTTAAAGACTTTTTTTAAAGACTGAGCATTCCTCTTATTTTTCATTGTCTTTATAGAGAAATTATAGTGAAGTAAGTAGTATACCAGAATATACACACTGGAATAGGTCCAGGATTAATCACATCTTTCACAGCCCCCAGTCTAAAAGACTTTCGGTTCTGGGTTTATTCCAGTTACAATTAGGACAGCTTGGGCACTAAGGGAAATTCATGTATCAGTTTGCTGCATCCTGAGGAAATCAGTGATGCAAAGAACCAGCAAAGCCATAAAGAAAGTCACAGCTGTGTTACGGCTTTCATGCCAGTGCAGGCAAGAGCTTTATCAAAACCCATTAGCCATTGTTCCATCCTTTGTGAAAAACCAATTACCACTCTCAAAAGTCCCCTGTCCAAAACCAACTGACCTGGAGCACAGGAGGTGCCATAGATCTAGAACACAAAAAATGAGCTCTAGTGGTCTAATGACTGTCTCCTCAAGAGCATATTCCATTGGCATTACCTTCCCTATTAGGTGATAAATAAAGCTCTGTGTGATCTGTGACTGCATTCTGAAGCTCAAAATTGCTAACGGCGCATGTGCTGTGGCTGTGATGTGTCTACCAGATAAGGTGTGGCCCAGGTATATCTCCAAAAATTGCAGTCTCATCAAAGAGATGATAGAGCCAAAGGTTTTCAGGGGGTTGTTAATATAGTGGGGATGCTGTGTACTACTTCTCCCTTCTGGACCGCTGCCAGCCCTGCGATTAGCAGACTGTCATGAACTCACAGGCTCTTCAAACACACAGACAGCTCAAACAATCTAACCTCGTATCACATACAGACAGATGCCAACCAAGTGTCTCTAAAGAAGGCCTATATACACTGCAAACCTGCTTATGCTTGCACAGTACAGAGTGTTGTCTTAAAAAGCAATACAAATTAATTCCAATTCAACCCCTCTCTTTCCCCATGCACCTTTTCTCAAAACTCTGTCTACAACAATGAACAAAAACTTACACAGCAAAGGTGTGTGTTCTTCATTCTTCACAGCAGTTAGACTTACACATATTGTTAGCCTGTCTCTTGCTGATCTGCTTATAGTTAGCGCTCTTTCAAACTAATAAACAAAATAAATATTCATCACTCACTTCCTCACCCTGAAGCCTGTTTAATGAGACTGGAGAGACAAGGGCATGGAAGAGTCAGCTATTGTAGCAATATAGCCAAAATCATTCTCTTCATGGCTAATGAGCAACTGCATTACAGAGCTGGTACTTTTTCTAGTTGCCTTCTTTCACTGTGAGGGAGGCAACATTTTGTCATGTTGTCTCCGGACCCATTTTGAACAAACTGATTAAGAACTACTGTCCCTCCAAGGCAACTATGCAATTAAAGGAAACACTGTAGAATCAGAAGAGGAAAATACATTTGAGGTAATTCACTGTGAGCAAGACTCCAGTCAGTAGTAACCATTTTATTACTGCATTTCTAAATTGCCTGCTTGCAGTTCACTATCACACACTCTATTCAATCCCTCTATTTTGTTCTAAGAGCTTGTTTAAAGTAATGCCAGCCGACAAAGGCGTAATTATGGTATGTACAGCATGTGTTAAGCTTGTCACTGTGCTTCTTTCTCAGGAAGCATCAGAAGCTGGATTAGGACTGAACTGTGCAGCTGGCCACTGTAGAACACTCTCCCCTCCTTAATTATTGAAAAAAGAAAGTCAAACACTGTTTAGCTCTTTTAGAAGGACAGGATAATTTATCTTTTGTCTGAGATACAGATTATAAGCATAACCAATCTCTCCCTCTGAACTTGCTTGAGCTTGGAGCAAGGGAGTAGGCAAAATGCTGGCACTTCAACAAGCACAGTGCCACAAATCAAGGCTGTAACAAACAAGACGTAACTGGAACTTCATTTCCTCGCTTCCCTCCTTTACACAGATGTCCAGCATGAGGCTATGTGCTTCTAGTTTGTACCTGGGTGGTTTCAGTGTGGGAGGAAGAAGGGCAATGCTCTTGCCATTGATGAGCCCTCTGGAGATCCTCTACTGGTACCACACTCCTTTCCGTGCCCGCAGCCTGGGACCCCAGGTAAGTCTCCTGGGCTACTCACTGGGAAAGCTGTCCTCCTTGGTTGGAAGCAGGAGCAGATGAAGGAGATATGGGAATAGCTCAGTGTTGTGGGTATGTTACCCTTCTTAGCTCCCTTATAACATGGAGAAGATTCAACTTCTCAGAATCAAAATTATTGTAACTTTTTCCATTTCCACCTTCTCTGTCAGTGAATAGACACAATAAAGAGTACCTACACTGGATTTATTCATGGACAGAAGATGAGGTAAAGCTTTTAATAAACAACTAATGCTTGTGACTATCTCTGGATGCCCATCTCTGGGCACACCAACAAGTGCCGATTAATAAAAACCAAACAGATGATAGGAAGACACTCTTTTAAGCCCTGCTCTCCTGAAGAGCTAAGTCCTTTTGAGGTTCCTCCTTCCTGTTTAGGGCAACAACATGACAAATTTTATAAATGAAAAATCATAGTGGATCAAATGTTACTGAAACAAAACTCACTTCACTATACCTCACATTTTTAGCTATAGAAATCGCATTAGGACAGATGAAGGACTTCATTTTTGTGGAGCAAAAAAGATTAAATGCTCCAGATGTACAAGTAATTTGATTATACTCTTCTCCAACTGTCTCCCTACCCAGTTTTTGGAAACTGTCAGATGCTACTGGAACTGTCTATATAGTTGTACATCACATATTTAATTGCTAAAATAGAATTAATACATGGAGCTGCAAATAGGATTATCTGCCTCACTTTCAGTTGCAGCACAAACATACCAGATTGTCAGCTGGAAGTAAGGGTTATTACAAAGTTCTCTGTGGATCCACACCCACAGAGACTAGCAGGATAGCATTAACTACATTGAGAAGAAAACGCAAGTAATTTGAATGCTACATGGCTTTGGCTTAAAGTATACTTTTAACTCCAAGGAATTACACTTAATATCACATCAGAAACATCCTTTTACTGACAATCCTTCTTTAAGATGTTTTATGGACAATTTTCAGCCTGGTGCTCAGAGGCACCAGGTGAGAACCTCCATATTAACAAAAAAAAAAAGGAACTACACAGTTGCTCTATTCCCTGCTGCAAGTCAGGGCACCTCAGATACAGAGTTAAAGGCTAGCACAGCTTTCATAGCTTTAAAGAGATGGCAACTCTTCATGTGAACGAGTTCCATATACTTGAATAGATTTTTTTTTTTACCTCCCCATCTTTTTTTTCCTAAGGAGCTGAAAGGACCATGAAAGGTGCAGAGCTGGCACACATTGGTGAATATTGTATTCATGAGGAAAATTTTAAAAGCCTGAACAAAGGTAACTCTCTAACTCCTTTGTATTCATTTCTAAGCAAGCTGATATCTGGGAATCTTTGCCGAAGGAAGTTTTTGGTCCCAACCTGCCTCTCAGCTGTTTTTCACGAACAAAAAGCTGTAACTCAATCCACCCTGAAGTCCAATGACAGCAAGACGACAGCAAGACCAAGTTACTGGTAGAAAGGGCTATTGATGGCATCCTGGAAGGCTGCTTGATCCAGTCTAATGATGAACATCTGGAATGTGTTACTGATATGCAACAAAGCGCTATACCGTGTGCATTTCATAAACCTCCCTTCTTTCATGCATTTAAATGCAGAAGTGAGAACAGACATGATATTGTTACAAGATATTTTTATTACTGGAGAGCATAACTGATTTTCCCTTCTGAGACACTCTGATACATAACACCTCCATTGGGGTGGGGAAGAGTACATTTCCTCCTAAACTGCAAGTCCTACAATGTGCTGAGTAATAGATGCTGTCACCATCTCTACCATAACCTTAAGAGTTGAATACTTCTCCATGTCTCCACTGTCCCTCTGCAGCTCCTCTGAGGCATGTAGCTCAGGAGGCCTACAAGGACCATGAACGTACCATGGTCATGTTGTTCCAAAGGGTCTATAAATTCAGCTTGACTCTCACCTCTCCCTGACAATATTGCAAATATGTTTCATAATTTCTAGCAACCTCCTCGCTTCTTGGACTATGAGGCTTCAGCAGCATATTACAACACAGGAACTGCCACTTTGAGCCATGCTCTATCTACTCTAACAGTGTTCAGAGATCAGCCACAGATGTATCAATGTTAGATTTAAGGACGCTGCAGAAATCTTGCAAGGGCCTCAAGAGCCCCATGGATGACTCTGCAGAATGGCTTGTATCAGCTGAAGAAGCAGAAGTAGCTCTCTTCTGAAACATCAACACAGCACATAAAGCAGTCTGTTCCACAGACTCTCCTCACTCCCACTTCTTCCTAAGGTATGGAAATTATATATAGAGGGTCTCCATCTCCCAGGAAAAGAATTATTTGCACTGGGGCAAACACGACAGTTTACAAAATCAGAAGAAAACCTTTCCCCACCTTTCCCATCTGTTTTCATTACCCCTAAAGCTTTTATCTCAAAGCACTTCCTTCTTAGTTGTTTCTGCCAGCCTGGTACACCCTACACGTCTGTGAGGCTCAGAAGGAGCAAGGAGGACCTGTCCTCAACAGAACAAACTACACCAGCCTCCAACTTCTACACGTCTCTCTGAAGAGGGGATCTCAGTCAGCTTGAAGCAAACAAGGTTTGACATCAGGCTGCTTTTGCTTCGAGCTGAACAAGATAACATGCAGTTCAAATCATGTAATAAACCAGTTCAAATTTCCCTTCATTTGCTACATAATTAGTGCCTTGTTATTTATGTAAATATTTAATTTCAGATTTTGATAGATATTGATCTGACAGTGTTGAATGTTCCCTTCTGCCCATGTTATAAAAGAAAGAATGGGGATGCTTTATTTTGGATTACATTTCACATCCTAAATCTTTGTCTAAATCTCTTTCTGACCTACAAAACTGAGATGTAATCTCATTTTCCACAATGCTGAGCAAAGAAAACTAGAAACTCACTGCCATGCAGGGTACTCAAAGTGCACACTTCTGGACTGCAGGGTAGCATTGATATTTGATCAATACAGGTGGGTGGTTTGTTTTTTATTTGCTTTCAATAGATTCTGTTAGAATGGGAAATCCAAACATCAAAGGGTAGCTTTAGAGATAAAGGCAGAAGGGTCTGTCAGGAAATTGCTTGACTGGTTAGCTACATCCAGCTCCCAAAGATACTTCACTATAATAGAAAAAAAGCATTTTTCCACATGCCCAATATAAAAGCAAATTAATATAATGTTTAAACTTTCTTGTCAAAATTTTTTAGCAAACTATGTCAAATAATTCGCTACATGCAGGAAGAGGGAAAAGAAAAAGGTGCTATTTACTGTAAGTTCATGGCTACAAAGAATAGCTAATTGACTAGGTGCTAACCAGTTTCTCAGCATTTAGGTATCATTGTTTAACAACCATGTGGGATCACGCTCTTGGTGGTGGAAAGGGCAACGAACCAAATTTCCATTCAGCATAAGGAAGGCAGCACATAATATACTAAATTCTTAAGATTATCTGGCCCATGAAAGTTAGAACTGGCCCTCCTGTTCCTTGATAAACTTCAGTAAGACCCCACAGAAAATTAATCTGAATAATTCTGCTTACTTCACATTTTCTGTTCTTCTAATGTAAGGCTATTCAGCTTTTCCTGTTTTTATCACAGGCAGCTAGCTACATTCTGAAAAGAGTCCAAACGGGGATAATAACAATCTATTCCTGGGGAAAGGGACAAAAGGAAAGACTATATTATGGTAAATTTGCAGGGATCTCTCTTTTTAGAAACAGATTTAATAGCTTTCTCTGAACTTTGCATCAAATTGCCCTCAGTCTTCTAAAATTGCTGCACATCTCCCAGATAAACCAGATTTTTGCACTGAACAGAAGGGTAAAATTAGGGCTCCATATGGAAGACCTGGCCATTACCATAAATTCTGAGATTAATATCTGTACCCAACACTAAAACCTAGTATTTTCTTATTCTCACGCCCCCCTTGCCAAAGGGTAGACACATTCAAGCGGTCCAAAAAGGGAAAACATTACATTCCATAAATTATTTTTTTTTTAGTAGTAATTAATAATCAAATTCTCATAAAGCACTGGCACATCTGATACAGCCTGTAAGGACAGAAACACCTCCATCTCCAGAGGCACTGCAGCTGTCTGCACAACTGGTGGAAGAAAAAAAAAAATTAAGTACTTTGCAAACAATTAAGCACAGGAATTATAAAACACTATCTAGAGAGCACAGTTCGTCCTGCCTTGGTTTGGCACCATTTTAGCAATCCTTACCTCTTATTCTGTCTCCTTTTAAGTTCAATGTCCCATTACTCCCCTCTTAAGGCCTTATCTTGCAAGAAATGACAGTGATTTCTCAAGGGTCCAAGGACTCTGCCAGGTCTGGGCTAAACACAAAGCTTGGTTTCAGGACAACCTGACAGTGTCAGCACCAGCAACTTTTCTAGCTCAGCTTGTCTGAGATAAAAAAAAAAAAAAAATTAGGATAAGCAGCAGCTTGTGTGCCACAGCAGCTCTATGTCTATCCAGGTGTTAGAAACCAAGAGAAGCCACTTGAGGTGCTCAGACTGTTCTTCAGCTGAACAATAGCAACACATGAAGTCACCACTACTGCAGCCCCTCCAATCCATGAACAAGCCACAGACACAGCATGGCAGAGGGAAGGAGGAAGCTGAATAGATCTGCTGGCATAGTTTAGCTGGACAGCACATAAAAAAAATGCTGATGGAAGTAGAACCAGACTGTAAGAGGTTTCCCAAACATCTGCATGACTGTCACACATGATTGTCTGCCCTGAGGCCAAGTGACATGTGCACACTGATAAAACAACCCATCTCTTTGACCAAGTTGAGAAGAATCTGGAGATAGAGAGATGCACTGATGACACAGTTAATGACTTGTGCTTCTCTTCCTCCATGATGGAGCTGATGTTGCTAGAAAGTCTCACAATAAGAATCACAAAGTTGAGGAAAAGAAAAGTGAGTCTCTAAACAAAGTCAGGACTGTGATCCTAGTTGTTAGGGGGGGCAGGTCACAGGATGAACTATCACGGAAACCTTTCCCATCTGTACAGTATGGGATCCCTGGGTACCAACTGGACTTCACAGCTGACTTCATAAGCTGTGAACAAAGATATAGAATCATAGTATCATTTAGGTTGG
>NW_008583243.1:0-1839 GCF_000691845.1 Merops nubicus | reverse complement strand
CCAGAGGACAAAGTTTATTTCAGGGCTCAGATAAAATCGTCAGGTGACGTCGACTGGTTTGCTCCGGTTTCCCACAGGGCTGGGGGTGCTGAGCAAGCCCGTGTTTCCCAGCCCTCCTTCCCTGCTCCCCTCTCAGCTGGGGAAACGGTGGCTGCAGCTTGCAAAGTTACTGCAAGTGGAAATGAAACCCCCAAATGCACAAAAGCATCTGTGTAGGCAGGCAAAGGGAGCTGGAGAGGATGGGGGCAAAGGGATGCTTTATGATAGCCTCATTTTTATCAAGATGCAAACGAGAGTGCCAGTGCTGGGGGACACCAGGGGCTCATACAAGCCAAGCGCAGGCATGGCCCCCACATTTTGGTATATGGGGAGTTCCTGGCACACAGATTGCTCTAGTTTGGTGGCCTTTGTCCTTTCTGTCTCAGGATTACTATGGCAAAGAGCTGCAGAAGTCAGAGGACCTGAAAACCAATGCATGTGTCACTTCGGCCAGGCCCCTTCCCAAGGCGGTGAGAGATGCTTTGGAGCGCATCCATGAGGAGGTGGTGGCCAGGTAAACCCTGGGGTCTCCCCTCCACTGCGGCCTCCCCGTGGGCTGCAGCCCCCTGGACTGCCATACTGCTGGGGCGTCTCCATGCAGCTGAGCTCACTGTCCCCCAGGTACTACGGCTGTGGTCTGGTGATCCCCGAGTGCCTGGCGTCATGCCGGATCCTGGACCTGGGCAGCGGCAGCGGCAGAGACTGCTACCTGCTGAGCCAGCTGGTTGGGGAGCAGGGCCACGTCACTGGGATAGACATGACTGAGGGCCAGGTATGGCACCAAGCCAGGGCTTCCCCTTGCTCCCCCAGCACCCCTCCACTGTTGTTCCCTTCCTTCTATCAGGTTGAAGTGGCAAAGAAGCACATTGCCTACCACATGGACAAGTTTGGCTATCAAAAGCCAAATGTGGAGTTCCTCCAGGGCTACATGGAGAACCTGGGTGATGCTGGGCTGGCTGATGAGAGTTACGATATTGTCATGTAGGTACCGTGCAGGGCGCTGCCACTCCTGGTCCTGCTGCTGCCCAGGGCTGGGGTCCAGGTCCGCACATCACTGGGTCACCAGCTTTAGGAGCACATGGCAGGAAAAGGAAAATCCCAAGGCAGAATCTGGACTGGAGCTGGGGATATACAAACTGTCCTTTTCATGGTCAAATCGGTGTCTCAAAATCCCGCATGAAGCAGTGGGGCATGCAGCAGCTGGTGGATGTGCAGCAGCCAGTGGTGCTGTGTGCGAGAGGGTGCAAATGAGCCTTGATCTCCTCCTCTCCAGCTCCAACTGCGTGATCAACCTTGCTCCTGACAAGAGGGCTGTGCTGCGGGAGGCCTACCGTGTACTGAAGGTAATGCCAGGGCTGGTGCCCACAGCAGGAACAGAGCAGGGTTGGGGTGGCTCTGCTGTTGGGGTGCCACGTGGATGCAGCAAGTGGGAAACAGCAAGGTGGGGATGCGTGATGGGGCCAGGGAGGACACCTCTGCAGGGGGTCCTGAGCATGGTAGCACTGGGGAGTGCCCCGTTCTCCCTGCCCCTTGTGTCTGGTTTCTTCTTGGGGTCTCCCTTCACTCCTCGCTGCCTGACAGCCCGGGGGAGAGATGTACTTCAGCGATGTCTATGCCAGCCGGCGCCTGAGCGAGAGCGTCCGGAAGCACAGGGTGCTGTGGGGTACGTAGGGCTCCAGGATGGGGGTGGCATGGGATGAGCGGGCTGGCCCAGTGCCTCGATCACCCACACATGTGGTCTTGTGCCAGGGGAGTGCCTGGCAGGAGCCCTGTACTGGAGAGACCTGTACAGCATCGCCG
>NW_008583242.1:0-2014 GCF_000691845.1 Merops nubicus | reverse complement strand
AGCAGGAGATGTCAGCTCCTGGAGGAGCTCCCAGCCCCTCCAGGCAGCAGGGTGAAGTTTCCTCAGCGCAGGGCTCGCTCCTCCGACGGGAAACGCGGCGACTGGGAGGAATGGTTATTTAGGACTGAATTTGTCCTTTTACTGCAACACTGCAGAGCACACCCCAAGATGCCTCAATCAGGAGTGAGGGTGGTGGTTTGCAGCATGCTGCTGGCAGCAGACAGCACTGAGGGCACCAAGCATCATCCCTCACTGCCCCACAGATGCTCCAGCCCACACTGAGACTTGGGATGTCCAACTCTCCCTCCTAGACCTGAGTGACAACCTCAGAGACTGCCAGGAAGCAAGATCTCAGAAGAACCTCACATAAAATGTTCTTCCAAAGGACTGCAAGGCTCCCACAGAAGGGGAAGGGAAGCAGAAAGATGTATCAAAGAAAGGCAGAAAAATGGTAGAGCATCTCAGGTGACACCCTGAGATGTAAGGACGCAGGACACCAGCTGTGGGAAGGACCAAAGACTTGCAGTACAACTTTAAAACATCATCTTTCACCAGAAAAAATGGTGAAAAATGAACAAAAAAACAAGACATCCAACCTTTTCCCCCATTTCTATTGAAGACACAGATATTTTGGGTGGTTTTTGCTTCTGGAAGACCATAAGGACATCAGAGGACACACCTTATCTAAGAGTCACTCCCGACACACTTAGGAAACTTTGGTGAAAATCAGCTAAAAGACACAATTAATTAGATCAGCCCTTAAAAAACTTTGAAATAAAACCTGTCTCACACATTTTGCTTCTTTTCCTTTTAACAGGACTGCAGGTTGTCCAAAGCTACTGGCCAAAACATGCCTTCCCCTCACCACCTCTCCCACCTCCTTGCCTAACTCAGATTATTAAAGAAATATTATCAAGTGAGGTGAGATTTGCTTCATGATCTAGCTCTAGGTGTGAAAAACATCTTTATTCTTCTTCCCTATGACCCACAGACATATTCCCAGGAAAAGGGAAATAAATGACACAAATACAGGAACTCTGAAAGGCAAAATAACAGATTGAACATACTGGGAATGTATCTACACATGTATGATCAGAAATAATTTAAGAAAAATTTAGCTGAAGGGATAACACAGTGTAGCACTAAATATATCACAGTACCAAAACCTTACAAGTGAAGTTTACCAGTAACAGAATACTCTAAAAACTGATATTGAGCTCAGTATTTAAACATAAAAACCAACAGAGAAAAATAAAGTGCTTGAATGAGGTTTTTCCATATTTCTATTTTAATTACTAAAGTTACCACCAGTAATGTTGGACAGATAACTTTTTAAAGTTGATTTTCTACTTCTTTTTCCCCCAAGAGAGGTCACAGTTGTTTAAGATGATCGCTACAAGAGACTTCCAACGTCTCTGAAATTCTTTTTGCTGTCCCAAGGTTTGTCCATCCACTGGATATTTCACAGAAGAAACACTTCTTATTCATATCTGCTCTAATCTGAGAGTTTTTCCTCTTACAAGTGCCACAACTTTTAAATTAACTTAGTTTTACACAGTTAACTACCTTGGCTATGGCTCAGGTCAAGCACATCGTCTGTCCTTTGGCTGCTGCAGATAAGGCAGAGAAGACTCTGACACAGTTTTCAGGCTGTACAAAATATCTGAAGAGCTGAAAACCAGCCTATTATCTCTTCTTGTTAACACAGCAAAGGGTAGGGACCAGGGAGCTGGCCTGGCAGCTGGGCTGGCATTCCCAAATCCACTCCTGCTCCTGCATCCCACTTTATTCATGTCAACAGACTGTCTGAAATCTAAAGCTGACATTTTAAATGTCATCCCAGTCCACTGTTTCACTGCTGCTAATTTTAACTAAAATATCCTACTGATATGCTTAGTCTCCACTCTTAAAGAGCTAAAGTCTTCCACATCTGCCCATTTCTGCTGGAAACCCCCAGCTTTTCCCTGAGCTGCCACAGAGACCCCACCTGGAGTCCTCAGCACAAGAAAGACAT
>NW_008583241.1:9098-9981 GCF_000691845.1 Merops nubicus | reverse complement strand
CCCGGCCAACCTCCCCTGGAATGGCGCCAGGGACGGGGCACCGACCAGCTCTCTGGGCAGCCTGGCTGCTGTGTAAAAGGTGTCTGCTCAGAGCCAGCGTCTCTCTGTCCATGTCCCTCTACGTGCAGCCTTCTCCTGCATGCCTCAAAGTGGCCATGTAGGTACTGTGTCTCTGCCACAGGGATGCCAACAGACATCCTCTGCCCTCCTGCGTGGCCAGTGTCCTTCCCTTCACCTATGACCGGTACAGCTGTGTGAACACATCTGTATGACCCAGAAAACCTCAGCACAAGCACAGCTAGACAGGGTATATGATCTATAAAGGTTTTGTAAACACCCGCTCACACACAGTTAAAAACGTGTTTTAAGAAAATACCACAAGGCCCTTAGAGATGTGACGTGGAATTAGAAGGAGCAGCTGAAATGCCCTGGAAAAGGGAATTTTCTTTCTTCTTGCTTTGCAGTCTTGCATTATTCCTCTGCACATCCTCACCTGCCTCACTCTTCCCAGCTTTCTGGACTTTTTGGAACAAAACTTTTGCATGCTTTGTGTACCAGCCCAGCATCTGCAGGCCCTGCCCAGAGGTCACAGGGGGTCAGACAGCTGCTGTCCCTGCCTTTAATCTTTGCTACAGATCCTCTGTGTGCCAAGGTGTGGAAAAGGGGACAAAACACCCACAGAGCACAGAAAGCTTCAGTTCTTTGCATGACCATACTCCTGCACAGCTTACTCCAAGCATGATAGCAAGGAACTGACCAGTCCAGCAGCATGCTGAAGCCACCAGAATCATAAGAAATTGTTTGCAAGGTTTTGTTCTACAGAGAGATCACTCACTGTTCCTGGGAGATGTCAGCAATCAAGGTGATGTTCACTGAAGATCAT
>NW_008583241.1:0-9067 GCF_000691845.1 Merops nubicus | reverse complement strand
AGGAATGCAGCTCCATTGAGTTGAGCACAGGCCCATGAGGGGCAGACTAGCATGAGCTTACATGATGGGATGGGATTACCACTGAATGGAATGTCTCTATGGTATCTTCTGTACCTGGCAGTAAAACCTCAGCTAAACAAGCAGCTCCAAACTGGGCTACACGTGCTAAAGCTAACAATAAAATCAAAGCCAGCATCCAGAGGACTCATCCTTTAAATATTTGGGATCCGCAGGACACAAACGCACATCCCTGCTTCCTCTGCTGGGTACTTTTCCTGTATCTACACAGCAGCCAGGCAGGAAAGCCACACCTAAGTGGGTTGCACGAGAAGCCTTGGCGTGCCCAGAGCTTTATGGTACCGGTATCTTTATGGATGTGGCACATGACTCTGCCTGGCTTGCATGGGTAGAACATGACAGAGAGAACCTGAACTGATCTGTCATGTAACTGCTCTTGATCAACACTGTGAAACCATCCTCTACACAGAAGAACATGTTCCTTGGCTGAAAGCCTGATGAATATTTAGAGCCAAAGAACATGTTGTTTAAAACCATTAGTAGAATGCAAAGTGAATCACAGAACATGGGCAAAAAGGTTTGAAAGAGGAAAGAAGTTTTGTGAGCATTCTGGAAATAAGACGTACTGGTGGAAGGTACAGGAATGAAGAATCTTTTGACCATCTGGAACGGTGACACCCAATAATTTGTTCTATAGTGATGATGCCCAGTGAGTACTGACAGAAATGAAGAGTGTCAGAACCTGTGTAAAAGTCACTAACCTGTTCACTGGTGAAGGGCAGGGATGCTGTAGAAACCACTTAAGCTGAACGAGAAAAGGCCTCAACAGCTTTTAGAAATTAAGAGACAGTTACTCTCACAGAGACAGTAATTACATCTGCCAGTCTCTTATTACCATTCTCTGTTTTTTTAATACTGTTTGCACTCTTTAGCTGTATGAAAGAGCTGGTCCTAACACTGCAGACCAATGCTGAGCACAACAAATTCATAGCAAATAACATTTCTACGTGTATGGAAGGAAGAACACAAGCCAGGGAGCGGAGACATTTCTTCCTAAAGAAACTGATGGCATACTGCTTAGCCAACTCTTTTATTTGCTGTTTTCAGCAGCCTCATACATGTTGTCTCTTGTCTTCATCTTGCCCCACTGGTACTGATGTGAGGAGCCTCTCTGTTTCCGTGAGAGCAGGGCAGAACTCTCACACAGCATTTGTGCCCAGCGTGAGCTCTCACGCGGGCGCCCGGCCCACGAGCCGTGCCCAGCTGCCGGCAGCGCTGGCATCCCTGGGGTAAGGCACACTGCAGCCCAGGCCTCCCTTGGCAGGAGGCACGTCTGTACCTGAGAAGGTCAGGTCCTTGGACTTCATCTCCTCTCACAAATACCTGCTGGCTGCTCTCCACGGCGTGCAGAGCCCGTGTGCTGGGAATGCATGACTACAGCCCCGGCCTGGATGGGTGCTGGGAAGAGGATTAGCTCTGCATTCAGTTCAGATGTAATCACGAGCATATCAAGTTGTAAAGCATCACAACTTTCACAATTCTAAAAATAAACATAAGCAGTTCGTTTCAAGCCATTTGGCAGCCAAAGGGCTAATATATTAATAACGTTAGACCAACAATAGCCCAGAACAATAACTGTGGAACAATAGATTCTATCACTTCTGAGAATAGCCCCATTTGGAAAAAAGAAAACATTTTTACAAGAGCCATGAACCAGATGTAGCTTCTTTACAGGCCTTCACAAAGGCTTCACAAAGCCGGAGGCTGGTGTGATACCTCTGAGATAAGGGACAGCACCCATGGGTGGGAGGCTGGACTGCAAGTTGCTGACTGGGACACATAAGACCCTCTGGACAGTCTGGTCTAGTTGAACACTTGCATTAATCTGAGTTTTTCTTTCTTGGTCTTGCCTATTCTTATACAATACCTTTCTCTGAAAGTAGGTCCATTGAGTTGTAAACTTTCCAGCATGTACTACTAAGCAGCATGTCAGCAAGCATAGCTCGTAGGCAACAGCTTGGTATTTCCACATCAGAGCTTGTTGACAAAGAGGCTGGATTGTCAAAGATGTCAAACTGGAGCATAATGTAGTGAAAAAAATAATTGAAACTCCACTGATAGCACAGGATGAAATTTGCCTGAAAACAGGAATCCATGCCGGAGACCCAGAGTCAGGTTTGGTTGTTGTTTTTTTTTTTCAGAGCAATAGGAATAGCAAGCTTATGATTAAAAGTTCTGAAATGTGCAAATAGGATGTACTGCAAGGAGCTGGCCTGACCCTACGTACCTCTGCAGGAACACCACGCAGCCAAGTCCATTAAGGATTTATAGAAACTGCAGTCCTCCCGAGGTCTGTGCTGCGACCTGGTTGTTCAGCTCTGAGCACCCACGTAACACCAGTGAACTCCGGCCTCCAGCCACCACTCAGACACTCTCTGGGTCTCTGCTCACTGGCCAAGGCTCTGCCCATCCGAAGAACTTCTAGAAAATTGTCAATACAACATGAATGCCCCACCATTAATGGGGCCTTCATCTTTAAAGCATGTGTATTTGGGAGTATATGGGGGCGAGGAGAAAAATCACAGGACTAACGAGCTATGATTAAGCTCAGAAATAATGGTTTCCTGTTCAAACACAGAGCTATGTCTCCTCTTAGCACAACTACCTCATCCCCAATTGTGTCTATTAAAGACAATTACTGGGGGAGACAGATATGCGTAACCAGATGTGGAAACAACGGTCACGTTATGCACAGTGCCATATGCAGTTTAAATTCTTTGGAGCTGAAGAAGTTACATATAAAAAAAAAATTGTGTGTGTTTGTGCACAGAGAAGCAGCTGTCAATGGGGAAATCCCCTTAGCCCACTTTAATCCTATGTTCTACAATCCCCAGGGATTAAACAAGCGCACTAACATTATTTACTGTAATGCTCCCTCCCTGGGGAGCTTCAGTCCATGAAATCCACTCCAGCATTTCCAAGTTCCAGTTGTGAAACAGGCTGCTCACATTCTATATTTGGTAGCTCGCAAATACTCTTCTAGTTGGGCCCAGAGTGATGAAAGGACAGGAGTCAGGAATTCAGCTGAAGCAGAGGCTCACAGGGAGCAGGCTCGGGCTCGGCGTGGGATCTCCACTCTCACTGCACGGGTCTTCCAGGGGCACCAGGCACCACAGGCTGCTGCGAGGGGACAGCGCTCGCAGGACTATACAACATGCTTTCTTAAAATTGAAGATGCTGCCCCAGAATTGTTCCTCCCATCTACACACTGGGAGTATGAAATGAGGCTTTAAACCCAGCTACACCAGTCAAGACTCATGTGCCTTATGTTTTCCTTTTCCTATGATGAAATATGTGTTTGAACTTGGGCAACTGTGAAATTAGTGACAAGGGCTCCACCAGTTCAGATGGGGAATCCTCACAGTCCCAATGAGGCTGTCAGTGCAAACTGCACAATGCCACCAAACTTTCATGACCATTTGGGTTCATTTGATGGCCACAGTGCCCAGCAATAACATACAAAAGTTTCAGGCTTGGGCTTCCAAGAACCCTCTGACACATTTTCAGTGCTAACTGCTTGCTCCATTTCTTGCTTGAGCTTCCTGTCTCAGTTTACTATAATTTCTTTGAAGACAATAAACATTAAATCCTATATTAGGTTGTCCTTGCCTCAAATTCATATACAGTTTAAATTCTTCAGCTTAGATGATTGTACCAACTCAGCACTACAGTTTGAATTGCTGCTGCCACAAATGAGATGACAAACCACAGTCACAGGGAGCATCACCTGAAGAAGCCATTGCTCTTACTGCTGGGGCAGGTTTGGCTCCGGGTCTTTCAGGCAGCAGCAAGCAGTGCAAACTTCAAAGGCAAAAGAGTTTCACAGAATGGTTGAGGTAGGAAGGGACCTCTGGAGGTCACCTGATCCACCCCCTGCTCAAGCAGGGTCACCTAAAATAGGCTGCTCAGGACTGTGTCCCAATGGCTTTTGAACATCCAAGGATGGAGACCCCAACACCTCCACAGGCAACTTGTTCAAGCACTCAGTCACCCTCACTGGAAAAAGTGTTTCCCGATGTTCAGATGGAACCTCCTCTTTCAGTCTGTGCCCTTTGCCTCTTGTTCTGTTTGCCATTGATGCTTTTTACACTGCTGACATGTTGTCTCAGGCTGGACTCTGAAGCCTGGCTTTGTCAGCTGCCTATGAGGACTAATAGTTCAGAAACTGTATTAATGCAACCTCTGACTCTGCTCCCACAGCACTGCATTTACAAACATGTAATCTGATAAAATGTAGGTTTTTTCCAATTTACACCAAGGTCACAATAAAAGCTGTACTCATGTTATGCCCTCCATCCTGCAGCAGCTTACTGCAGTAAGTATCACTCAGTGGTAAATGCAAGAGGTTACTCACTTGGACCAGGAGAGCCCTGAGCACAAACCTTCCAGGCCGGGGCTCTGAGACTCTCTCTTCCACACAGCTTATAGTCAGGAACATGAATAAGAACCTGGGAGAGAGAGGGAGACGAGCAGAGCTTCTGTGACCAGCAGGCCCTCTGCTGCTGAGGTTAAACAGACCGTGGAGGAGAGGAGATTGGAACTCTCCCATCCATCCTTCTCGCTCCTCCTTCCCTGCATAACTGAAGCTCATTTCAGACACACTCTCTGGCATCTTCTGTGATTCACAGAGGCAGTTGCTGCCATTCAGCACCTCTTTTTCCACTTAAATTCTGTTTTCACAGGTCCCCTTGGGAAATCAAGGTGCTGAGCACTGCTCTGCACTATGCCAGCATGCCATAAGGACTCCCAGTCCTGCTCCTGGGTGCCCACAGGCCTCATTCACCAAATCCTGCTGCTGCCACTCACGACGTTCCACCTTGTTGTCAGAGGAGCAGCAGCCTGCGGCGCTGCCCGGGACCTATTCGTTAGTGGCTCATTACAGACAACAGCAGAGCTGTAGTTTTGCTTTGGTACAGGACTCACAACTGGGATCCTCATGGAGAAACTTCACAACTGCTCCCGTCCCATTTTTCTAGAGAAGGGAATAACAATAACTGCCCTTTGAACACAGAATGAGGACTTTTGCTTTTTCTACTGTTTCCATAAACAGAGTTTTCAAGGAGGAAAATAATTTCTTATTTCCTATCTCACTGTCATTTTTAAAGTGACTGAATACTGCAGAATTCAGTGGATTACTGTTTGCAAACACATACCTGCTCCTCCAGCAGAACAAATCAAGTAATTTCTGTTTCTGCTTGAGCCTTCGGCATGCAGACAAAAACATTTTTTATTCATCAGTGGTAAAAGGCTACAGCCATTTGACTTTAAACACAGACATGCTTCTGGGCTCTCTTCCAGGAAGTCTGTGTCACCCAGGCTTTAGATCGATATGTTTGTCTGCAGAGTCACCCTTTTGATCTGTAATTTTTCATTTTGACACAAGAAATGCCTTTTGGTCAAACTTCAGCAGTCCATTAAATTCCGGGCATAATGGAAATGGGAATCACATTGCTGTAGCCATGTGAAGATTTCCACAGTTTGGGGTTTATTTACTCATGGGTTAATTTACTCAGCCATGTATTTGGGAATCAGACAACACTGCAAATACTGTTCTCCTGCCTCATCTAAGATCACTGCCTCCTCCCCAGTCGTTTGTTGGTGGTCTCAGCTTTACAGAACCCTTTGTTCGTGTGGTTGTCTCATCTGCAGAAGGGGTGATGGCAGTTCTGCACCGCAGGCGCTGAGCACCCTCCCGGCCTGGCGCTGTTGGTTACCCCATCCAGAGGCAGGAACTGGCCACCGGGCCACCAGCCCCAGTGCCGAGGGCAAGGGCTCTCTCCAGCACGTGGCCCAGCTGGCTCGGGCAGCCCAGTCACCCCGGCACACCACTCTGTTTGCACGGCTTGGCACACGTCTTCTCTTCCGAAGTTCAAGGTCTCAGGGCTTGCACTGTGGGGTTTTTTAGCCATCCCATGGAGGGACACCTGAAAAGCAAGAAGAAAATCCAACATGTTATTCATGGGCCAAGCGGGTCTGAACAGCCCTTGGGACAACTGCCCTGGCCGGCTCCACACAGCAGGGGCTGAGCAAGGCTTCCAAATGACCTCACTCCTGTTTCTGCAGCAGACACACAGCTCCTCCTGTGCTGCTAACATGCTGCTTTTCAGCTGCTCAAGTTTGACCCTGGGGAGGACGCGACAGACGCTCAGGAGAGTTGCAAAGCACTGAAAGCGTTATTAGAATCTGAACAAAGCACATTATGCTTTTAGTCTTCATTCACATCTTACCTTTCAAAAGCAAGAATTTTCTGTCAGCCTCTCAAAAATACATATAACACACAATTCAGAAATACTGCTGTTATAACTGAGTTATTTTTACAGTTATTTTAAAAGGCTCATGAAGATGTCTGGATTTTGAATAGCTGGTTTGTCAAACCAGAATAGTCAGGAAATTCTGTATCTAAATATGGCCAAGATTTCAGCAGTAACACATCTTTTAAGTACATTGATTGTAATGTGTTTTTATTAGGTAATTAAAAGGCGCCTCATTTTAATCCTCATTTAATAACTCCTCAGTTAATAGAGGTGTTATATTCAGAGGGAGGCTGCTCAGTATTTTCTGGAATGAAATCAAAGATCTTAAAGCAACTCAAATGGGGGACCTAAAAATTTTTATGTTTTTGGTCATGACATGTGTCCAAAGTAAACAGCTTTCCCTCATCCACCAAAAAAAAAAAAAATACACCAACCCAAACCTAAACTACTTCTAGCACAGCTATGATCAGGTTATAAGTATCTTGATTAAAGTTCATTGGCACTTCAGGACTTTATAAAATTAAATCCAAAATCAAATTTATTGCCCGAATGAGTAAGAAAAGAGGGTCAGGAATTTGGGATGTGAGAGAACACATGATCAGCCTCAACACCACCCTGCTGTGCTGGGAGCTCCCACCAAAAGTGAAGGCAGAGACACCAAAGAGAGGGGAGCGAGGAGAACCAAGACTCCCAGCAGTGCCCACGCCAGTGAGTTGGGAGGGGAGGGAGCAGCAGGACCAGCCCTGTGTGAGCAGGACTTTTTATGTGGATTTTGGTTTTAGGTTGGACTTTGCACACTCACAGGGTCAGGTGACATATTCTCATTAGCTTGGGCAGCTCTCTGCTAATTCACATCCGTTGGGGTCTCCAGCTTTGCCAAGAGCCGTACCATGCTCCTGTCCCAAGTGAGGCAGGCCAAGAACAGCACACAGCCAGGTGATGGAGACATGGGTGGGGCCAGACCTTCCCACCCTTAGCTCCAGCTGCAAGAATTCCTTGTTATCCAGCATAACCCACAGCCTGAACTCCTGCCCGGGCCAGGGCGGTTCGCAGCCTGTCTCCAGGAGGCTCTGCCCAGCGCCTTGCCCCAATGGAAACATCACTTGGGAGCCTGGAGGCACAGCTCCATTCCTTCTAAAAAGCCAAACAGAATTTTTCAGAGGCAACACACTGCTCCGTAAGCTTTTCCTGTTGAAATGTGGTATTTATGGCAAGGCCTCCACCCGTTCTTTGCTGTACAGGCACTACCTGGACTTTCTGGACTACTACAACCAGCATTTTGTAGCTGTACTTTGGGGGTGAGCAGGGCCCTGTATCACACACCAGGACTGTGCTGACCAAAACCAACAGCCTTAAAACACAGTCCTGAAGACTGGATAAAAATAGCTGTGCCCTGGGACCGGTGTGTCTGTGAAGAGCTGGGCAGCCTTGAAGACAACATGGGCAGGATGGCACACACAGAACTGCACGTTGCTGAAGAGAAAGGAGCTGGGCAGGTGAGCTTGTTCTAGGAGTGAAGATGCACAACAGCAGTCCTGGCACAGAGCTTTCCTGGGGGCCCCTCCCCATGGAGCTGGGCAAACTGCCTGCAAAGAATCTTCCTCACAAGACACCTGGGAGCTGGAAGCAAATATTCCAGTTCTGCAGAGACTGACTGAAATTAAGCAACCAGTAAGCTGCCTGGAAGTGTTACAGCCACAGAGAACAGCAATGCCAGAGCTTTATTGAAATACCTAGTTCTGAGTCCTGGGTTCGTGGCACACGTTTGGGCAAGACTCAGCTGCTCGGGTTTATGGGATGTAAGCCTGTTTCAGGGGGGAATCTCGGTTTCACAGCTGGTTTCAACCAGAAACAAACCCACAGAATTCTCTGTAAAAGCTGCAAGATGGCTTTTGAATCATTAGAAACATTCTGATTTGACATTTTGATGTGAGACACTGGAGAGTTATTAAGAAAAAAAAAAAAAAAGGTCAAAATAGGGTGTTTCAAAGCTGGAACTTTCATCCTCAAAAGCCTCCTGCAAAGCTGGCAGGATTTTGACAGCACTGCATTTTCCAAGTAAAATTGTGTGTACAATTTTTAAAAACAAATTCCAAACTGCATTTCCTGTTTTTAATACCAAAAGGTACCACGGCTTTTTTTGTGGCTTGTCCATATATACTGTGCAACCGTTTTGTACAAACCTCCCCAGACACCTTACGAACACATACTTCCAATACCTGCTGAGGAAGACAAACAGCCTCCTACCTATGTGCAGCACGTTAAACAGCCAAAACAGCTTTTTCCAAGCATCAAAGGAAGCAGCTACTTTTTTGGAAGAGGCTCCTCAGCTCTTCCCAGATATCTGGCTATTGTGATTTTGCAGAGAAACTACTTTCTTCTCCATGCACTGCAAGCTGTCTGAAAGCAGCAACAGCCAAAGCGATGTCATACAGAGGCAGCAGAAGCACCTTGCACGTGTGTGAAGCTTCGCACAGCTCCCCACGCCAACCGAGCAGCCGCGCCAGTGCTGGTGTAAACGGCACGGCTGCAGCAAGCTTCTCACAGCTCTGTTTGCTCGAGGATTCAGCCTCCCTCCACCACTTCAGGGCTCTGTAGGTGAGAACTGCACCAAAACCAGCACTACAAAGCGACAGCAACAGGGATTCGTCGCTTCTGAGCTCACCCGGCGCTTCCCCGCAGAGGTGCGGCGCCGAGCTCAGCTTTATTCCCAGCCAGCGCGCTCGCCCGCGCCC
>NW_008583240.1:0-3378 GCF_000691845.1 Merops nubicus | reverse complement strand
CAGCCCTTGGGAAGGCCTTGGACCCTTGAACAAGGTGGGGGTGGGTGCAGGAAGGATCAGGCCCTTCCTCCAGATCTGTCGGGGTGGTGCCCATTGCCGTGGCCTCGGGGCATGTAGAGCCTCCTCTCTCTTCTTCACAGCACAAGGAAGCCTCATAGCTGGGGGTTGGTGCTGGGGGAGAGCATTGAGATGTCCCTCACCCTTCTCTGCAGATGGCACTGAGGGGACAACAGAGCATCAGGGGCAGGCTGGGAGGATCCAACTGCCCCCAGCTCCAAATAAGCCCCTTCATGCCACTGCCTCTCAGCACCCAAAGCAAGAGAGCCCCAATCCTCCCGGTCCCCAGCACCATCCATCATGTCCTCAGGGTGGCTTCAGAGCCCATCAGGAGCTGGCGTTGGTCCTGGAGGGGGGAGCTGGGGCGTGTGGGGACTCACTGGTGCTGCGGGAGCGTGTCCCCGTGAGGACAGACAGACCTGGGGACACATGACAATACGGGAGGGTGCCTGTGCGCATGAGACGGTGTTTGCACGTTGGTGGCCGCAGATCACCCCCTCCCTGGGATGGCCAGATGGGAAAAGGCCATTGCCCAGGGCCAGGCTTTGCTGCTGGTGGCCCAGGCTGTCCCCTCTGCTTGAAGGACAGCTGTGCCAGAGGCACATCAAGGGGAAGGTCCCTGCTGGGGCCAAGAAAGGCATCGTGCAAGGCTTGCAGGATACCTAACATGTCATCACCTTCAGGGCCAGGCCATGGCACAGCCGTGGAACTGCATCTCCAAACTGCCCATCCCCATAGTCCAGTGGCAGGGACACCCAGCAGCTCCTAGGCTGGTGGCACAGAGCTGAGGGCAGAAGGAGGAACAGCAGGAGGCCTTTGCTCGCTGGCATGGTAGGGTTTGAAGGGCGTAAAGCACTCTGGCCATCAGACAGACAAGGAGCTGGGTAGACCTTGGTGTCAGTCGTAGTGGGCAACTCACCTTGTGGCCTCCTAGACTAACACACATGAAAGCAATTAATCCACTGCATGCTCCTCGCTGCCCTACCAGCACGTGGGAGCCCCTTGCCTGGCTCCTGGCCTCATCCGACCTCTCTCCTGGTCTTCTCACACCCATCTCCTGGCAGGTGCTGTCCCTGGGTGCTGATGTCCTTCCCGAGTACAAGCTGCAGGCGCCACGCATCCACCGATGGACCATCCTGCACTACAGCCCCTTCAAGGCCGTGTGGGACTGGCTCATCCTTCTGCTGGTCATCTACACCGCTGTCTTCACCCCCTACTCGGCCGCCTTCCTGCTCAACGAGGAGCCGGTGGAGGAGAAGCACTGGGACTGCAGCTACTCCTGTGACCCTCTCAACATCATTGACCTCATCGTGGACATCATGTTCATTGTGGACATTGTCATCAACTTCCGTACCACCTACGTCAACATCAACGACGAGGTGGTGAGCCACCCTGGCAAGATTGCCATCCACTACTTCAAGGGCTGGTTCCTCATTGATATGGTTGCTGCCATCCCCTTTGACCTGCTCATCTTCCGGTCCGGCTCCGATGAGGTACAGGCAGGGCCTGGGGGTCCACCAGGATGGGAGGGGACTCATGGCTGGGTGGGGTGAGATGTATGGGAGAGGAAGAGAGGGATATGGATGGCTTGATGTGAGCAGTGGATGGTTGGATCTGCAAGGAGAGGGGTGGTGAGTCAGAGGGATGGACAAGAATGTCATTATGGGTGTTTATTAAGCAGTTGGGCCCTGGGCTTTTACTGAGTAGGGCCAGAGAGCCACACAGACCCTACTGGACGTGCTAAGATAGTGTCTAATGGGACCCACTCCCCTTGCTGGGGCTGACCCAGCAGAGCAGGGTGGGAGCTCAGTTTAGGGACTGGCCCCATGTGCCACTGAGGTTGAATTTGGCGCCGCGTTGCCAGCCAGACTCAATGTTGGCAACAGGATGGCCCCTGTGGTTACTGTTCTAGCTGGAGGCCCCACCTTGGCTGAGAGCCAGTGGGGTGGGCTGGAAGGAAACATGGGATTGGCCTTGGCGCCTTGCTCACCTGTAATCCCAGGGCTTGTTCCCTCTATGGTGAGTGGAGGGAAACTGCCCTTTCTGTGGCAAGATTCAGCTAACCTACTCCAGATGTCACCTCCAGGACAAGGCGATTCATGCTCTAGAAATGCATTTTTAGCCTTCAAAGGGAGCACGGCTCGGCTGGAGACACGCCTTTGGCCGGCTGTATCTCCTGCTGGTCCCTGAGGTTTCTCACCTCTCCCCTGCAGACCACCACCCTGATCGGCCTCCTGAAGACCGCCCGGTTGCTGCGCCTGGTCCGCGTGGCCCGCAAGCTGGACCGCTACTCCGAGTACGGGGCAGCCGTGCTCTTCCTGCTCATGTGCACCTTCGCCCTCATCGCCCACTGGCTGGCCTGCATCTGGTACGCCATCGGCAACGTGGAGCGGCCCTACATGGAGCACAAGATCGGCTGGCTGGACAATCTGGGTGACCAGATCGGCAAGCGCTACAACGACAGCGACCTCTCCTCTGGCCCATCCATCAAGGATAAATATGTCACTGCCCTCTACTTCACCTTCAGCAGCCTCACCAGCGTGGGCTTCGGCAACGTCTCACCCAACACCAACTCTGAGAAGATCTTCTCTATCTGCGTCATGCTGATTGGCTGTGAGTGCCTGCCCCCGTCCCGCTGTCCCCATCCCTGCCTCGGAGGTGGGAGGGGGTGCTCTGGGGGGAAACAAGGAGGGACCCACCAGGCTGTAGCATGTGGGGATGTGAGAGAGCTCCTCCCTCTGCCTGTGCCTCTTCTGCACCGACAAACGGATGGAGGGAGAGGTAGAACTGCAGAACTCAGAAACCCACTGGTTTCAGGTCCATGGTAGAGATGGGCTTTGGAAACCTGCTGGTTCCATGGCCTAGGCAGCTGGATGTGCATCTCCCCATGTCCTGCTGAGTCCTGCCCTCTCGTTGCAGCTCTGATGTACGCCAGCATCTTCGGCAACGTCTCGGCCATCATCCAGCGGCTGTACTCGGGCACTGCCCGCTACCACACGCAGATGCTGCGGGTCAAGGAGTTCATCCGCTTCCACCAGATCCCCAACCCCCTGCGCCAGCGCCTGGAGGAGTATTTCCAGCACGCCTGGTCCTACACCAACGGCATCGACATGAATGCAGTGAGTACGGGGAGGGGAGGGCCCAGGCTGGGGAGTGCCCGTGTCCTCACAGCACCTCGTCCTGAATGACCTGGAGTCTAGCTCTGGGTCCACCCAAACATTTCCATCATTCCAACCAGGGTAGAGAGGAGGCAGGAGAAGACTTGGGAGGCTGGAAACAGAGTCTGTCTGCACATCTGCCTCCTGCACCTCCCTTTCTCCT
>NW_008583239.1:857-6133 GCF_000691845.1 Merops nubicus | reverse complement strand
GTCATTAATGAAGACGTTGAACAGGACCGGACCCAGCACAATTCCCGGGGGACTCCACTAGTTACAGGTCTCCAGCTGGACTTGGCTCAGGAGGATGTTATGGGGGACGGTATCAAACGCCTTGCTAAGGCCAAGGTAGACCACATCAACTGGTCTCCCTGCATCTACCCATTCGGTCACCACATAATAGAATGCTATCAGATTAGTCAAGCGTGATTTCCCCTTGGTAAATCCATGCTGAGTAGTCCTGATAACCTTCTTCTCTTCCATGTGCTTAGAGATGACCTCCAGAATGAGCCGCTCCATCATTTTTCCCAGGATGGAGGTGAGGCTGACCAGTCTGTAGTTTCCTGGATCCTCCTACTTGCCCTTTTTGAAGACTGGAGTGACATTGGCTTTCCTCCAGTCCTCAGGCACCTCTCCTGTTTGCCATGATCTAGTGAAAATGATGGAGAGTGGTAGAGTGCCAATGTCAGCTGGTTCTCTCAATACCCTTGGGTGCATCTCATCAGGGCCCATGCGCTTATGTATATGTAATCTCTTTAACTGATCACTAACCCAATCTCCACTGACTAGCAGAGAGTCTTCCCTCCTCCAGGCTTTCTCTCCTACATCTAGGTTCTGGAGTTCACAAGGGCTGGCCTCAAGATTAAAGACATATTACTAGTCACTGTAGGTTCTGTAGGATACAATCATCCTCTTTAAACCTTGAACACCATGTGCTCCATCATCTAACACAGCTCAGACTGGCTGTACAATTATCACACAAGTATAAACCAAAATTTTATCGGAAAAGCTTCTCTGGCAAAATAACAAAAGCAAAGAGCATATTAATTTTCTAAAGAACAATATTGAAAGTATAAAACAAAATCAATTAAAGATATCTATATTGTATGGTAAAGCTGGCTTGGTGGTGATATTGATTTTTATGGAAAAAAAATCTAATGTCTTAAATTCTGAGAAACAGCAAGTTATGGAACCATCAGATAATTTCCTTTCCATAATAAGTTCTATTCCAGTCTCTGTATAGTAATTGTACCATACATCACAAAGTGCCTCTCCTTTCCTTGTGCACGCATGTAATATTGAAATTTACGGAGGTGCTTCACATGCAGAAACAGTATTGATTGGAAGTTTGGTACCGCAAGAGTCTCAAGTTTCTATGACATGGCACAGAGAAAATCCAGTGGGTTAGAACTACGTTTTCTTTAAAAAAATACTAGCATGACTTACAACATCTTTCAAACCTTGAGTCATTAGTTTGTTTTATGCTTAAAAATAATCTTACTTATTAAAAAGCATTCTGATAGCACCTCTCAGGCTTAATGTGAAAAGCATTACAATTGAAAAATCTATGTTATTCTCCGAAATCTGAATTTGTGACTGTACAAACTCCTCTCTAGCAGTCTTTCCCTCATATGAAGCAAGAATTAACCATTGACTGTAATGCATTTTCTGTTTCATTAAAACATGGCCTTCCAAATCCTGGGTATTTCTCATTATTTCTTGGAACTCTTTAGTGCAGATTTGACCCCCTCATACCTCACAGCATCTTGCTCCAGAGTGACCAACCAGGCACTTTGAATGGGACAAGCGAGAGCCAGCCCTTGGAGGCCGGTCCTGCGTGTAGAGGGTTTTATCTCACCTCTGATGATGAGCTGGTGGTGGATGGCAGTATTACTTTTATTTGTTTTATTATAAGCATTTGTAAGGTTCCTTAGGTAAGACTAATGAAGAATTTTCCAGGGTCCATCACTATTGCTTGTTGGATAGATAAAACAACAGTTTCTCCATCTTTGCAACCTGTGAATTTTCACAGTGCCCATGAGTTTAGACTTGTGGCAAGCTGTTGGGAGTGTGTGTTACACTGTGCCAACCACCTCATATTCAGTGGCTTAATTTCATAATACTGTGACAGAAAACATTCAATTCAAAAAAGTGTTTTCAAAGATAACGAAGATTCACATACAAGAGTTTTTTCTAATATCTTTTCTCTCCTGAAAAAGAAATACAAAAGTCTTACTTTAATATTGCAAAATGGTTGTGTTTTTGTGTTTTTTGTTTTTTTTTTAGAATTATTATGGCAGTTGCTGCCTCTGCACAAGCAAACTGTCAGTGAAAAGCTGACACTTAATTCTCTGGTGATGATGCCCTCAAATCCTTCACATCCCCACAGGCTGAGCATTGGTTTATCCTCACTGGAAGCCAGCCAGCTGCCCAGGCAATGTGAGCATCAAGAGATTTAGCAGCTTTAGTTTTGTGGGAACATTTTATTCCTAACTGTTATGAGACAACTGGTTCATGCTTTCTCTGTAGATCTGAAATTTGTGGAGGCTTAACATAAGGGCAGTAGGGGTACAGCGCACTGTTCATGCAGAAGGTTCTAGCAGTGACTTTGCCTCAGCCAGAATTATGTGAAGCTCTCTTTTTGTAATTTAGAGGAAACCTCTTCCTATTTTAGTCAGAACTGTCAAGTTAATTAATTTTATGCTTTTTAAAATATTTCCAAAAATGGATTGAAGTTATTGCCTAAAAGCCATGCAGCACCAATTACGCATTCAACTGTAAACCAAAAAGCAACACTATACAAGGCCTTTCAGAGCTACCTGGACCAAGGTTTACCACCAGGAACTAGCAATGTGGAATGGAAAACCCTGGAAAAGTGAGCTACCGATAGCTAACCATGAAATTAATCCAACAGTTAGTCAACACCTAGGTAATTTATAAGGGATAGTTGTCATTGTTATGTCTAGTCAGACCAATATTTTCAATAAATAAATGGCCACAGAAGTAGATCCTGTGTCAGAAACTTGAATTCAAGTTCAAGATAATAGGTTGAAGGCAGTGTATAGATGTAAAAAGGGGGCCATATGGGATTGAAAGGAGAAATCTGAAAAGATTAATAAACATAATTTAATTAAGTGTTTTAAGTCCCTTCCTATCTGGGGAGCCCATTGAATTGTCTTGTGTTAGAGAACATGATGACAGCAACAAGGATTGGTCCTGTGAATTGAGTCATAACCAGAATTTCTACTTCAAGTAAAATAACATCAATCATTTAAGAAGATTAAAGTGTTAATCTTCGAGGAAAGGAAAAAGTAATAATTTCTTCTGGAAGAAAATGAGGAATAAAAAGAGAAAAAAAGAGGGGAATATTTTTTTGTTTTTATGAGGAGAAACGCTAAATATTCTTAACTCCTTTCTAAAAAGATCCATTAGGCATTCTTTGTCTTTATAGATAAAAAAAAAGAAAAAAAAAATCTGCTTTCATCATAAGACATTTATAGAGGTAGATAAGAAGAGCAAGTTTTACCATGCATGATTTTCTGCATGATATTGGAAGCAGCGTGATTACAAACAAAACATACGAGAAGATTTAAAGCTATATTCTGGCTTGTTGTGAATCACTGTTTTCTAGGACAGGATTTTCTTTTTGTTAATTCCTTTGTTAAATCACAATCCCATACCCCATTTTTCTCCTGCTTTGTTCTTACTAATTCTCGTCGTGTCTTTCATCTTAAAAATAAAGTACACTTTTTTAAAAAGCTAGCATATGAGGGATAAAGATCTGTGAAAAATTGCATGTAAAAGCAGGGAAAACCAGATATAAATACTTAAACATTGCACACTTTATTACATTGCTACCTATCTTCATTTTAATTCAAGTTTTATAATATTTGGCTTTTTTCCTTTTGAACACAGGCTGCCAAAAATCAAAACATTTTATAAGAATTTCAGTGCACTTTTAACAAAAAGTTCAGGTATTTCTAGCCCTCATAACTGTGAAAAAACTGAGAAGAAAAAAAAGTACAAATTTAAGGCCAAAACCAGATGAAAAATAATACTTACTTGCCAAACTTTTTTTAAAAGAGACAGCATGAAAACATTCTCATAATTCACAAAATACTGAGCAAAAATAAAGAAATTGTTCAAACAACTATTGTTATCGTCATATTGCCATTTTGAAAAATAATCTATTGTTTCAAATATTTTCTGTTTCCTAAACAAGTGACAATTAATCCCAATGCACAAATGAAGGTAAAAATTAAGACGCACTTCCCAGCTGCAAAGCTCTGACTGCTGAGAGTATCAAGACCTGCACACAGCCGTGCCTATCGCCTGTAGCAAATTCTGATTTCGAGGCAGAGGTGCTTTGCTTTACGCTCATTTGTCACCTAGCTAGTCTAAATAGGTTCCTGCCCTTACACACAGAATGGCACTCATGTGCCCATAGTGTCAACATTTTTCAGATGAACACCAGTCTGAGCCGAGGGTTAGCTCTGGCTTCTACAAAAACACCACACATTCAGAGGCTGGAGCTCCACGTTTATTTCAGTATCATTCAGAAAAGAAAAGAAAAAACTTTTGCAGAAAAGAAAGAAAAAAATGGGAAAATGTAAAGCCTCCCATACCTTTGCCCTGGAGCTACTGGTTCCTACACCTGTGTTTCTGATTAGGGTCTCTAGACAGATGACTTCTGCCTATTCTGATTGTCCACTGGTTCCTATGTGCCCAACCAGCCTTTTACAGACACCTGGGCCATAAGCCACCCTTTGCGGGTTCACTTTAATCCAGCGTGAGTGCATCCCCTGCAGGCACACACCAGCCATTTTCAGATGAGTGATTTCCGTCGTCCTGCCTGACACACAGCCCCACAGGTGCCTGTGCTGGCAGCAGGAGCAATGAACAGTGGTGACACAGCATCACTTCTCCTAGAATTATCATGGTTTATATTGGATTGAAGCAACTCAGCAACACAACAGTTGAGTGCTTCTCAAAGAATGATGCAGGAATATTTTGGTTAACAAGAAGGCTTCGGCTGCAGAAAAAGTGACAATATGGGACCAAAACCAGAACACAGAATCATAGAATCATAGAATGTCTGGGCTGGAAGCGACCTCTAAAGGCCATCTAGTCCAACCGCCCCGCCATAACCAGGGACATCTCCAACTAGATCAAGCTACTCAGAGCTTCAATTAGCCTGATCTTGAATGTCCCCAGGGATGGGGCCTCCACCACCTGTCTGAGCAACCAATTCCAGTGATCTATCACCCTCATATTGAAGAACTTCTTCCTAACGTTCAACCTAAATCTACCTTTTTCTAACTTAAAGCCATTAACCCTCATCCTGTCACTACAATCCCTTGTGGATAGACCCTCACCTGCTTTCTTGCAGGCCCCTTTCAGGTACTGGAAGGTGGCTATATGGTCCCCCTGGAGCCTCCTCTTCTCCAGGCTGAACAACCCCAACTCCCTCAGCCTGTCCTCACAGCAGA
>NW_008583239.1:0-774 GCF_000691845.1 Merops nubicus | reverse complement strand
CTCCAGGTGAGGTCTCACCAGGGCAGAGCAGAGGGGCAGGATCACCTCTCTCCATCTGCTGGCCATGCTTCTTTTGATGCAGCCCAGGATTCCACTGGCCTTCTGGGCTGCTGCTGCACATTGGTGACTCATGTCCAGCTTCTCATTTACTGGTATCCCCAGGTCTTTTTCCAGTGGACTGCTTTCTAATGTTTCCTCTCCCAGCCTGTATTGGTAATGTTGGTTGCCCCTCTCCAGGTGCAGGACCCTGCACTTGGTCTTGTTGAACCTCATGAGGTTCACTTGAGCCCACCTCTCCAGTCTGTTCATCCCTTTGCTGTGACATTACCTATTTGTACTGCATATAGTCCTTCCTTGGCTGACCATCCTGCCACATGCATTTCCTAAAAAGTGGCAGTCATCAAAGGTAGCTTTCTAGTGCAATTATTCTCCTGGCATAACTCAGAGCTAGATACCAAAAGCTGTTATTCTCTTTTGCCAATGTGTTTTCCAGCTTCCATCTGACAGGTAGCCAGTGTGGTACAATATCTATCAGTGTATATTTCTGTCTGTGGAAAAGTCATGTCAGAAAATGCAATAACTCAGACAGCACTTCTAGGACAAGAGCGGACTGACTTAGCCCTTATCTTCCTCTCAGGCATTGAAGATGAATGTAACTTGATTTGCACTGCTAGTTACAGAGATATTAAGAACCTGTCAGCCTGTGAATCTTTCCACTTGTCAATTCTTCATCCGTCTTCATCCGTCTAATCATAGAGGGTGACGTAGCTGCCA
>NW_008583238.1:18372-38021 GCF_000691845.1 Merops nubicus | reverse complement strand
CCCCCCCTTCCCTTTCATGTAACACACCCTCACTGAAAACTATACAGCAGGATACAGTGAACAGAGCTTCACCATGAGTAGTCTGTCATAGCTCTATTAAGGATCAAATCTAGGGAATGTCCATCACCTCCTAGTTTTACTTCTCATACAGAAATCTGCAATGAACCAGCAATGAAGAAGAACTCATTTAGAACTACAAAAACTCTACAATTCAGTTTAGTCAATAGACTTTCAGGGTGCTGAAAACCTTCTGCTACCTGAAATGGGTCTTAAGTTAGATCAAGCTCAAACTAAACTTTCACTTCATGAGCACATGAGACAGGGTCTCCTGTACCAAATCAGGCTGCTTAGATTCAAGCCAAAAACATGTACCTTGTACGCAGGCACATACACACACACACACCCTGCCAGGAAAACCTCACATGACCAAACACACAGCCTGCTAGCTAATACACAGCCACCATTCCTGAATCCAATCTAGCCTTATGCCCACAGATTCACCTCTTAATTCATGTGTCCCTTATATCAGACCCCTTTACCTTCAAATTACTTTAGGGTATATCACAATACAGCATAAAACATCAGATCAAAATTATATAATGCTTCATACCAATTGTGATCCCTGTGCCTATCAATGAAATTCTCTAAGTGACTGCTCAGGGTTCTGTAGGTGATTCATGAACAACTACATAATCCTGGTGTTTAATCCCTACAGAACACACATTGAATTCAGCTTGCATTTGAACTGTGCAAGGATCACAGTCTTAGATGTAGAAAGAAGGGAAGAGCACAAGGACTGGTGCATTCCAGTGGCAGGCAAGAAATAGATGTTTTTCTGCAACAGATATACAGACTACGCTTAGGAGTCAGTTCCTTAGACAAATCAGATATGCTCAGTACTGCCAATATAAAGTGTTAAAAGCTGAGTCAAACCTTAAAAAAAAAAAACTTTTTTTTTTTTAAAAAAAAGTCAGATTTTAGAAAGAAATACTAAATAAGGGGCAGGAGGAGAGGGACAGACATTTGTCTCCTAATTTGCAAAGCATCTGTGATAATTCTGAATTATATTATCAGACTTTTCTTCATATCAGTGGTTACTAGTTACAAGCAATGTTTATATATATATATATATTTTAGTGGAAACTTATTTTGAAGCTTGGGTGATTAATTACCTTAGCCTGAAACTGAAGCTTTGAAATATCAAAATATATCTAATAAAATCACAATGGCTAATGATGCCTAGTGTGAGATTGACACTTCTTATACAACAGGTTTCTCTAAGCCCAGTATATAGCAGGTGAGTGGTGCCATTAAATAAAAACAATCACACCCTGACACATCTGTTCACCACACCATTATTCACTCCCTCCTTCACTGAGCCTGCGACAACCTGCACATATGTTCTGTAAGGGAGTGGCTGATCTCCAGTTCTCACTGGGCTAGTATGACTGGGTTATATACTGCTAATTCAGAAGCTCTCCTAATCCATTTCACAGCTTAGTCAGTGCCCACACTGGCAAGATATT
Source organism: Merops nubicus (assembly GCF_000691845.1). Classification (NCBI taxonomy): domain Eukaryota; kingdom Metazoa; phylum Chordata; class Aves; order Coraciiformes; family Meropidae; genus Merops; species Merops nubicus. The sequence continues at coordinate 36,495 of NW_008583238.1, read as the reverse complement.
TTCCTTTCAGCTGATCACCCAGTAAGTTGATCTGCTCTGAATCTGATTTTTTGTCTGTTGGAAATATTGCAAGTCTTGCAGAAGGAATGTGAAAGATCTGAACCTGAGATTTTTCATTTCCAAGCGGTCAGTCTACAAAGGACTCAGAGCAAGAACCCTCAGTAGTTACAATTATTTAGAGATTACTTAGACCCTGCTGAGCTAGTTATTCTACAAATGCCTGACAGAAGGATGACATCTTCACAAAACGTCAGTAAAATAAGAAACTTAGAGGAGACAAGTCTTATTTACAGTACCTACAATCAAGAGCATTCTGTCTCCTGTCTTTAAAACTTGAAGGTCGAAGACCAGGCTGAACATAGGTGACCCATGGAGCCAGCTTACTAAAGATTTACTTGTTCCTGTGGGCAATGACACGTAGGAGCGTGAGGCACTGCTGGCATAGCTGACTGCTTCTGAATAACCTCCTCCCAGCCTTGAAGTACTGCGGGCAGTTTTTAGTACAGATTAACAGCAAAACTTCAATTTGTACCTTTTGGAACCATGTTGAGACATGACTCACTGTGTGTTTTAGTCAACCTCCATCTTGCCTAAGTTCATCTCATGAACTGGCAAGAAAGCCAGTGCTAGTGCCGGCCTTTTCCTGTTCCATCAAAACACTCCCCGTTGTCAAACGCACCTGGGGTTTGCTCTGGTGTTCCTCCAAGTGCTGGAGCAGACTGTTCGTGTCTGGTCAAGCTCACAGCTTAAAAAAGACAAAAACAAGAGCAACTCTGTTTAAAAAGGCAATACTGTCATACTTCAGCATATATTCAGCACTAGCTTATCTAAGTTCATACACTGTTGTGAGGCAGTGAGTGTAAACGTTTGACACAATTCCTGTGCTCTACAGATTTCGTGCACCATGTTCTGTAAATCCAGTTTTCTCAATCATTTGGTTTTGCTGGTACAGGAGTCACCACAAAGAAGCCTCTATGCAGGATGAGAAATTTGTCAAGAAGGATTACCCAAGAGTCCCAAAACACGGTGGTGTTTGTTTTGGAGAAAAGAGATTATCGTGTAATGTAACAGTTCACCAGCATCCAGGTTTGAACATTTTATCAGTTCCTACTACATGGGCAGGAGCAGTAAGAGTGGTCCAATTTGAATATAAAGACTAATCTGTGTTTGTAAAATTCTCGAAGTAAGAATGGGCAAGTTTTGTTTCTCCTTGGAAAGATATCCGTACAGTGCTCCATAGAGGCCTATGGTTCTCCAGCTAGCTAGGTCCTCCTATACAAGCTGGAAGGAACTATGCCCTGCATGGACATTGTTTTCTTAGCAAAGGAATTCTCACCGTATCCTAAAGCTCATTTGACACATTAGCAGTTGTTTTTAAGGCATCTAGTATAGGCCTCATACACCGATTAATAATTGATATTAATAAACTAGTAACACATGAACTTTTCTGTAAACACCGAATCTATTTTAGACAAAACTACTGTGTATTAGCCACAAAGAAAAATTGGGCTTGAAGCATTCGTTCTAGAATTTTAAACAAGCACAGCACAGACGTAATATTTGCCTATGTTCTTCATCAAACTCAGTAACTTGTCATTATCTGAACCATGTCCAAATTGGTCAGAAATTTAAATGTGCTATCCCAGCGGGACAAATGCTGACAATTGTGACATGTACCCAGCAACAGGATACAATCCTAGGGGAGAAGACAGAGGTGCGTCACAAGAATATAAACAGATACTCAACGAATTTTGGTGGTTAAGGTTTCTGGAAGGGAGAGCGCTCTCTTTGACTCCACTGGTCCCTTCACACTGTCCCTCAGGGAGCGCACGCTCTTCTGGCGATTACGTGCGAAACGAGCCCTCTTGATCTTCCACATTGCCGCATCACTGAGGTTGGCGACATTTGTCCGGACAGCAGTGATAGCTTTGCAAATGCAAGTGACCAAGTTAGGATTCATTCCACAGTATGGTGAGGCTCTAGTGCTGCCAAGTGCCCAATGCAACTGGGCCCCAGGTCCCACTCATGTCAAGAAAGCTTCATATGGGCTCAAGGGGTCCATCTGCAAGGTACTCATTTGCATGCTCTCATTCCAAAATCCAAAAAAACCCAAACGGCATAATTGTCTTTTTAAAATTATGCTGTTGCTTCTTTCTTTAGACATTGGACAAAAACAGGTTCTCAAAACCAAAACCTGAATTTCAGGCTAAGGGAACACAAGGTGCCCTCTATTTGAAAACAGCAGAAGTCTTATGAGTACGCATCACATTTTGTGCACTGATACCCAAATGTGGACTCTAGTTTTGCCACACTGAGCTCCTGTCCAGCCTGCACCTATCAGCCTGGATTTTAACAGTACCCCAAAAATCTGTGAGTGCTATTAGGCTTTTACAGTGGTGTTACCAGTGTTATGACTGCCTGTCTTAATGGGGTCACCAATACTTTTCTATAGTCATGTCTATGGTGCATTCAAACCCTTTGAGTTTAATTATTTGAGCAGCTAGAGGCAGCGAGCCTACTCTGCACCACTTATGTCTTTGAAAAGACAAAGAAAGGTTAAAAAGAAATCTGAAAAATATCTTCATTTTAAATCACACCCAAATATTCATATTTAAAGATAGGACCCTACGTTTGCAGCCAGAGGTCCTAGAAACTAGTGCTGAGATTGCCCCCTTACGCCACAGCGGCAGTTCCCAGCTTTGGGTCATGCTACTCAAATAAAGAGAAGGAAATATGTTTCCAGTTCCACCCATCTACTGGCTGGATGCAGCAGCAGCACCTTGGCTTTTTTAGACATTGGCCTCCATGCAAGTGTAGGAGGAGGCATTAGACTGCTGAGAGAATACACACTGTCCACTTGTTCCCACCTCCTCCAAGCAAATCAGATGGAAACAGATGTGTCTCATGGGCCACCACTTGGGTAAGGAAGTTTTTAATTACTCAGCATGTTAAACAACCATGCACAAAGTAGCCCCCCTTAGTGAATGGAAGGAGACACGGTATCACAAAACAAAGTACGAACAGGACAAACATTTACAACCACTTGTCACTACAGGAATAGTTAACTGAGCACTGGCTCTAAGAGTCCATATACTTCTTATGCTGTGCCCCATACATTTGTTAGTTTGTCTGTCAAGGGTCATACAGCTCCTAGGGCTGTCTTTCTACAGACCACTGCATAACAGGGTCAGGCATGACCTAGGCCTTTGAGAAGAGCAATGCTGCTTGATAGCATAAGAAGAGCTACAAAAGAACAAGTGGGTTAACACAGGTTGTAGCTGATCATAGAACCAAACCACGTTTCATCAAGGCTGGCAACCACATCCTAGTGAGAGTAAAAGATCACACCCCAGGGTCCACCAACAGAACATGGCCTGATCTGCACTTGGGAAGTCAAAAAATGCTCATTTATTCTCTTTTTGCCTAAAAGACTACTTTATTTCAGAGAATGTATATAGGGGAGACCTAACCCTCTCAGACCCTCGCAGGCAGATAAAGCCGATAAAAAGGGATCAGACTGATTTGGACTCTGCTTACTTGTTGGAAAAGGGAATTCTTTGTTGCAGTCCAGGTGAAGCTGTGCTTCCAGAGACAGGGTCTCAAAGCGATTCACAAAGAACTCCCAGCTCAAAGCTGGAATATCCGCTTTTAGAAAATGAAGCAGCAAAAGCTTACTAAGAATTGTGGGCCTGTCCTTGACAACTGTGTCAAACTGGAAATCAAGGCAGAGGCAGAGACCCTATAAAGGAAAAAAAATATAAACAAAAAACACACAAAATACACCACAGAACTGAGATGTGAAAACTAAATTTTTTAAAGCAAAGCTCACAACTTCTGTTAATCAGTACAGGCTTAAAGGTTTATCGCCTTTTGAGTCCTTTAAATTGGAACTCAGGCTACTGATATCAATGGAAAAGTAAGGTAAGGAAAGAGGTAAACAAATGTCATATTTAGAATGTAGAATCTGCAAAGATTTTGAGGAATACAAAGGTATAAGCAAAGTTCTGTCCTACTGCACATTTGGGACACAGTATCAAAGTACTGTCTTCACAGACACCTGCTTGAGAAAAAAACTTATATTCAGGCAATTGAATCAAGCCTTTAATTACAGAAAGAATTAATCACTGAGCCCTAATAGAGGAAGAAAGGTTACATGATGGGTATCAGAAGCTCAAAATGCTTCTGTATTTTATTTGCACTAGAATTTTCAATGTAGTGTTAGGACTTACATTTGAGATGACCCACACCTTAAACATGAGAGTGCAGTATACTAGCAAGAGTCTCAGTAAACTCAGTGAATTCAAGTTCTCTGGAAACTATTTTGAAAAGGCCCTATATGGAATAAAACTAGCAAGTATTAACAACTTTTCATAGGCAGCAATGCTGAATTTTTTAAAATACATATTCATTCTGTTCTCCAGACATTTTTAGATACCGTGAGATTTTAAATTTATCTTGCTTGCATATGTAGGCTCACTTTCATATCTGCTTAGTTTTAATCATGAGAATTCTGATTGGCAGGGTCTCTCACATGCTTAAAATTACATGCCTAAGTACATCTTGAAAAGGTCAAGACCATGTTTGGTTTTCCTTGAGTAAATTTTCTCACTGTCAACTCAGTTGCATGTCACAAGACTTACAAATGTTTGGTGCTTTTTTTAATTGAAAAACGTAAATAGATTTTAAAATAATACTTTAAAAAAAAACATTTGGAGCTTTCTATGATAGCAGTCCAAATGCAATAGTAATCCTTTGCAGTCATTAAGTTTTTACAGTTTGACTTCATGATTTTAAAGGTCTCTTCCAACCTACAGGACTCTATGATTCTAAGCTGGGGCTAGGGCAGCATCACTCCCCTTGGCTATTTTGTGCATATGTCATTCATCAAGAGCCACAGGGCTGGCCTGCAGAGGAATTAGCAGTGACTGTGATCCCATGTCTGAACAGCTTTGAACTTCATGTGAAAACCCAGATTCTTGTTTGAATGTATTTTTTCCCCCATATAAAGAGCCTACCTGTAAAGCTGGCCTCTTTATGGTGTCAAGCAAAAGCCCAGCTCTTGTAGCTACTGCTGGGTTGACATCTTCCACAGCAGTCAGGAAACAGCAGAATGCATGAGCCAAAGAGTACTTCAGTAGGTGGTTTTTTGTCACAGAGTGAATATCCAAAAATCTGCACAACACAGCCACCTTCTCCACTGTAGTAGCCATGCCCCCAGACACAGAAAATATGCATATTAACTTAGGCAATGACTTCTTTATGTCCTGATTAATACAGTTCTCCTAGAAATACACACATCTGAGAAAGTAACAAGAAATAGCCGGCAAGTGTTGTAAATTTGATTTTCCTTTCATCATCCAAAATGTCTCACGTTCTTCTCTACCTTTCTGCATTGTTGTGCCATAGTTTTGCACCAGACTATCTTCAAAACTCCTCAAAGCAGTAAAAAGACAATAACCTATTATAGGCCTCCTCAGTTACAGCAGAGAAAGCTCCACCTCTTCAGCAAGGCAACACAGAGCAAATATGTACATTTCTCAGGCCTACCTGCTTCAAATCTCATCTTCCAATCTTTGCTGTTGAAATTGCTGTTTATAATTGTCCAGAAAATGTCAGCTCCATGGGGAAGTGAAAGTGCATGAAGAAGAAGTGGGACTGCCAGGGAAGAAAGCTGAGAGAACTCAGATTTCACAACTCCCCATAAGCTGGAAGGACCAAAAAGAGTAAGCCTGTTTATAAAAACACTCCCATGACTTCCTTTCTTCTAAATGTCTACACTGTATTGTTGGTGGGAATGCACTTCTCATGGAAATCTCTCTGAGAGATCCTGGCCATTTATGAGAATTTTACAGAGTTGCTGGTAGGAGAACAGAGATACTTGCAAATTTTCAACTACAGCAGTTTTTCTTGAAAAATCCAGCTCAAATATTCTTTACAATGACACTTCAGAATTGACAAGAGTTTGCCTAATTCAATGCACAACCACCACAGAACATAACCTATGCCATGAATTAGCAGTTTCAGCACAACCAGCCTCAGCACATAAACCACATGAATTGCCTTGGCACCATGAATCATGCGCATCCATGAACGACTAAGATGTTGGGTGTTCACAGTTTGCTGGTATTAGATGCAGGACAGATTCTCTAGTCTGCTAAAACTGTACAGTTTCAGGAGATGCTCCATGAAATTGATACAGAGCAGGTGTAAGCACTGATGAACACTCTCTTTTTCAGAGCATCATATGCTGATGCTTATTCAGTGAGTTTTCTGCAAAAGTTCGTTTCTCCAAAGAGGATCTCAAAATGCACAGATTCAACCTAGTTCACTCCGATAATGCTATTACTCAATGTGAGAAACTCTGACTCACTGCAAAACAAGTGGTGCACAAGAGAGTAGCCATGAGGGACAATGCAGGGTACCTGTGCTACAGTTACGTAGCCCTTCCACACTTCCCTACTGCCCTTTGTTAATTTTCCACACTAAACATGCAAACTCTTCGATACCAACAGCAATTGCAAAGTTGGAGAACCAACAAAACAAGAAGTCAGCGTGATGAAAACCTACCTTGCAATCAGCATGTGATCTTGAATATAGGCAAGAAATTGTGGATGGTCCTTTCTTGCTATATATAGGCATTCCCCATGAAGACACAGGATCTTCAGACAGTTCAGCATGTTAAAAAGAATGTCTGGTTCTTCAAACCTTGACATTTCCTGTCGAGGTAAGTAGATGTACTACTCTCAACACAATGACACCACTTAACCAAAAATTCAAACTAAACAAACAAGTAATGCACATTACCTGCAATATAGTGTATATGAGCTTCAAGGTAACTGGAAGTTGCTGGTAACAAAATTTTCTTTCTGTGTCATTCTTTATCACTGTTGAAAATGGTAATGACATAAAACATTGTTAAAATGTTCTCATATGTGGATTCAAAATGAAACTAAAGAATGTCAAAGTGATGAAAAAGAAATTAATTCTAGCCACAGTAACCCTGCAGTCAGTAAAGTTAAAACAGCATGGGATTCGGCATGTACACGTTTTGCTACTTTATGTTCCAAAAGCCAAGGTTTCTGCCAACATCTTGTTGAGAGACAGTCATACTTGCTGTAAACATAAATACAGCCTTCCCATTTAATTAGTATGTTGAGACTAACGCATGAGAAAAAAGTGAATTTGCATTGTTGGACTTGAAAGAATGCTTCAGAACATTGTCTTCTATATGAGTAGAAGCATTTCACCTAAAGCCTTACTGAACTACCCAACCTTTTCACCTCGCACCTACCAGCATTTTCTGTGCTCTCTGTGTGATTTCCTGGGTTTTGTCCATGTTTTGGTGCTGATTTGTCTTCCTCTTCTCCTTCAGTTCCTATAATAAACTCAGGTCTAGTATACAGAAGACTATCCTCGAGGTTATCTGTGGGCTCCTTTAAGAAAGAATAAGTTAAATTCATTTCTTAATGTCAGCTAAATACATAAGACTATATCCTGCTGTTTTAAGTTACGTTTGGTGTGATAAGGTGATGTCAAATGAGGCAGACAGTGTCTAGTTCCATGTACACTTGTGCATTCAAATCACTTGTATATCTAAAACTCTGTATCAACAAATGCGTATCGATAAGAAGACTGTGTTTCAAATGTGGTTTTAAGTGGTACCACTTAACAGAATCTGTATATCCATAGTGGAGCTGAATCACTGGGCTGTGGTTTCACCAAACTTGAGATCCTTGCCTCAGTACAGTAACAGATAGGAGCAGGGTATGTTTCCTACACTACTGTAGAGTTACAAGCTTAGAAGCAGGAGCCACCTCAACCACATTACCATTGAAAAAAGGATCAGGCTGGACTTACTTCTGCCTGTGGCCAGGAGTTTAGGGTTACAGGTTGCCATTGTGACCATTATGATATACATAGCAAGGTAGATCCTAGAAACGGTATTGAGCTCCAGCACTCAAAAGACTGCACCACTTGCTACTTTTCAGTTCAGATGAGAATCTGAACTGAAAGGGCATGAGATGGTTTTTTTGGGCACAAGTTACGGAACAACACATGCGCAATACCTGCTATTAGCATACACATCCAAATGGAATTCTGAAGCTTTTACACATCAAAAGGCATCACTGTGCCCATCACTGAAAAAAAAAAATACTAAAAACCATCCTGCCGTTACCACCCCACAGCAAAGGAGCACTCAGAATAAGGGGTACAAGGCTGTCTTCTGAACTAAGAGATGGAACAGTTACATATGATAGATGTACAGCTTAAAATATATTCATCACACCACAGTTAATGCCTCTGTTCTTCTGCAAAGGTACAGAGGGCTTTAACAATGGCTAGTGATTGGAGAGTACATATCTGTGCTTGATAAAGCTGGACGCTCAGCTTGAAGTACATTCTGTTCTTCAACAGTGGTTAGCATTTTCAACACTAAAGCACCAAGTAAGGCTTGTGCACTTGACAACTGATTCACTCAAAATCAATTATTTCAAAATACCCACTCAGTTTTTAAAAGAAGATGAGCAGTATTAGCATTTCACATTTTATTTAAGACACAGTATTGCAGGAGTGTCCCTCCAAAGTGAAATAGTATTTCAGTGTTGATGGGGGAACAGTTCATACTGGATGAATACTGTCATCTTCCCTGGGTTATCTGAATCAACTCAAACATAGGAAATATTAGTTCAAAGGCATTTTGCCTTAACATCCCAAATCCTCCATGCCAGAAGCCAGTTGCACAGTGTCCTGAGATCAATGAAGCAGAGTTTCAGCACACCAGTCGAGGCCCTTTCCTGCTCTACTTACCACAAGCCTGATTTCTTCTTTTGGAGCGAGCTGTTCCAGCAGCTCAAAACCCAGCTGGTAACACAGAATGCTAGACTGACACAGACCACATTCAACTGCTTTTTCATCTTTCTGGCAGGTGTGAGAACCACCCCAGGGTGCCTGGAACACATTGTTTATGATGGATATTATATCTTTTGAAATGCTGTTCTCTAAGCCCAAAGTGACACCATCATCCTGGAGTTCCATCTGAAAGAGAGTGAAAAGAGTAGGGATTTATTACCTATTTAAAAGCTAGAGCACTAACTAATTTGCCTCTTCCTACATTTCTGCAAGTGTTATATTACAGTAATAAGAAGAGTTTGAGATTAACTGGAACTCACAATTTTAAATTGCCACTGGTGTTGTGGCCCAAGTCCAAAGAGCTAGAGTAAATAGACTACTTCAAGTACAGGACCTGTGAATTTTACCTTGAGACAGTTACCCAAAACACTTGGCCTTGGATTTATAACATACCAATTTACCTATCAAAATACTATGCATCTCATCTAAGCCTATCTACAAGTCTCAGCTTCTAGTCTGTAGAAACAAACATCTCTCAAAGGAGAAGGTTTTTTTCACTCATTTGAGCTACCTAACATGACTGTGGAAGTATCTAACTTCTCTTCATTGAACATGAACTCCGACACGGGTAAAGGCAGATGACAGCTGTGTAGGGATTTAAATGTCTTAAACTTCATGTCAGCACCTCAGCAGAAAGGTATTCAATACAGCATTAAATGAGAGCCAAAAATAACTGCAGAACTTCAGTGTCCCCTCAATGGAGGTGTTTTTCTTCTTCAAGTACCTGCTTCAAGATGAGATCAAACATCAAAATGAAGCAATTAAGATTCATTTCATCTTCTTCACAGTCAAAATCAATTGTCTTTCCACTGGGGTGTCCGAAGTTCTTGAAAGGGCTATGAAAAGGACTGCGTATTGGACTCCTAAACGGGCTCTGGAAGGGGCTTGGGAAAGGACTCAGCATGTTGTGCTGAACTCTGCGCCCAGGGTCAGAAGCAACGCTTACCTGAAGACAAAGAATGTTCAAATGACTGTTACACATTTAAGTGAGCTCATTCAATATGAAATTGCAAAAAATGGCAACAACTTTGACAGCCCTACTATTCTCCTCTGCATCTTTCTTGCAAAAATCTACACGTCCCTTAATGCCATTAAATGATAAAATACAACACAAGTACAGAAGTCATACTCATCAGTATTACACAGATTCTCTCAGGCTAAGTGGCTGACAGCCATTACCTTACTCCTAAGGAAGAATCCCAACATCATAAACCAAACAGAAAATTGGTGATGGTAGTAATGTGGCCAGCAGGTTACAGTGATGTGTTCCATGATCCAGGGACATGAGTTTCAATAGCAGGAGGCTAATAAAGGAGGCTATCTTGAGAGAACAGTTTAACTAAGGCTATACCAAAGATACAGGTAGCTGGAAATGACACAGCAGTAACAAGGTGTGCATGTCTGCATTGATTCATGTCCACACCACAGTAGCCCACCTAAAACACCCCCAAAACCTCTTAAGTGTTGCAGGGAGATAGATACACAGTTAGATGACACGTGATGTCTATTTTTAGGCCAGCTATGATCTGAAAGACCAGATGGTAAGTTTGTCTACTTTTTCTGCTTATTTTATGTCCTGGTTTGAGCTGGAACAGAACTAATTCTGTTCAGTGATTTTCCTTTTCAGCTCAGTCTAAGTGACTGCACTTTCTGAAGTTAACAGTATATTTTTGCAGACAGCGTCTGCTCTAAACCTTGGCAGTTTAGAAGTGGTGTTGGGCCAGGTGTGGGAGTGCTCTCTGTGGAGCTACATAAGACAGACAGACAACATGTAAGGAATTATCTACTGCCCACATGCTGTAGTGCCTTAAATCTAAAGATCTGACCTTTCAAGCATTCTTGTCCCTGCTGTCCTTGAAGCACTTTGCCCAAGACTACTGGGAAGTAGGTCACATCAGTCCAAGCATATGTAGTGCCTACAGATTTGTAACGTTTTCGTTCGGACCATAAGCCTTTGATGGACAACTTTAGATCAATTTTTGCACCTCTTGGATGGGGAAAAAAATGCTCTGCTCTGTCACCCTTCCAAAATATACCTAGACCGACCAAATTTGTACCAGAATACGAAAGCTCATTCAAGGTGACCAGTTGTAAACCTTTCCAACTTGTTGATGGTTATTAATAGGAGGTGCAGAGAATGAGAATGGTTGGAAAATACCACAAACTCTCCAAACATATCCCTAGCAAACCAGTTCATTAAGGAAAAACTGCAGGTTTTCTGCTGTTCCTATCTGCACTGTCTTTACATTGATTGTGTGATACAGTGGTATTAATTGAAGAAGTCATGCCAATATTCTTCCATTTTCAAAATTTACAGTGCTCCAAATCAAATGGTGCCATACCAAAAGATGACTTTTTAATTTTTCACATGCATTTTGTTAGGAAAACTGTTCTTAGCAAAAAAAATAAGCAGGACAATAACAGTTACCCTCCGAGCTGCAAGATTTCCTGCCAGTTCGCCAACTCTTACTTTTCTTTGATTGGCCAACTCTTTTACAGAATTAACTCCATCAGAAAACATGCTGATCAGTAACTGAAGAGGAACAACAATGTCTAGTTCAGATAACACCTGAGGAAAGACAATAAACACAAAACCATGAGTTTCAAGTTTAACCAAAAATGCCAGCTGCTTTAAGTACCTTTATCATATGGTCCTCAGTTCAGGAAGTTGAGGAAGCATTTAATTTTGGGATTCAATGAGGTGAGCTGCAAGCTTAGATTTCTGTTAGAATCAGGGCAAAAGAGAACCAAATATTTCTGTAAACCAAAAGTTGTCAATACTTGGATTAATAACTATTTACTGTATTTATTATTACTTAAAACTGAGTTCATGTATTTACTCGAAGAATCCAGTCAGAATGGTAGGCTACCCATGTCAACATAGTGACAGAGTGGTTATTTATCTGCACATCACTGAGGAAATATTCATCCTTTATTTTATCACCAACACTCAGAGATTAGCTAATTGACATTTGTCATTAACCATTGTTAGGCCAACAAAAATCTAAAAAAACCCCATATATATATATATATTTGTTTTTTAAATCATTCATTAGTTGAAAACCTTTCATACTTGAAAATTGCTACAATCATCAGGTAAATTGGTCTCTACAGAAGCCCAACCAAAATAGCCCTCGGCAGAGAAAAAGCAATAATGACAAATACAGGTATTATTCTGAGGTACTGTGGAAAATTTTACACCCTTTTGCATTCAGTGCCCTCAAATAACACAATTGTTCCTGTAGCTTTTGAATATGAACACTGGGTGAATGCCAGCTTTGTGTACAAATATAGCACAAAAGAACCAGAGTAGCAAAAAGCTTGATGGGTACAGAGCTAGTCTAATCCAGTTCTTCATATGCAGCAACCACTGCAGCTGCTTCTGGAGCCTGGAATTAATTTTGCAAGCTACAGACCAAATTCTGTGAAGACTGAAAACTACTGCTGGCAAAAAGTCAGACAGCTGAATGGTCCTAAAGCCATAACAGACATTCAAAGGTAAAAGGAATTTCCAGGCTTCCATTATGTTGCCAATGATGGGCTAGTAAAGAAAGCTTCCCAGGATCTGTCTACCAACCATGCTTACACTGGGGGTAAGCAAACGGCAGGAAGGTTCCATGATCCTTGGAAAGTGGCTTGTTTTCTTTCTTCCTCTCTCTTTTCCCTTTTCCAAAATCATAAGCTGCTTCAGCACGACTCACCAAGAGAGGACACTTACGTGCAGCCAAAGCAATGCTTGCTCTTGCACAGAGGATGGATACCCTGTGAACCGACAGCTAATGAAGCCAAACATCTCCTCCATGGAGAAGGGCAGAGGGCAAAGTTCAGTGTCAAACATTTTGCTGAAAAGTAGAATAAAATTACAGCATCACTGAGTTGCCAAGGCAGACACTGTGTGAGATATAACAGAAAACTGGTAGAAAGGCAATCTCACTGCCAGCACTGATGATGCTTCTGTGATCTTCTTGCATCCTCACCCTCCACAGGAGTTGAGCTATATGGCTGATACCACCTGTCCTGACTGCATAACGTCATGAATTTGGTGACGCACCTTAAAAATTTACATCACATCTCATATCATGCCCAGTTTCATTTGATAGCAATATCTTTTTCAACATTCAATGTAAAAATTGGAAAATTTTTCATCTTACCACTCCTCCATTAGGACACATTTACACTAAAGTTCAGATCGATACCTCCAAGTATAAAATTACACTCAGTTTCAGAGCCTCTTCATCAGTTAAAAGGCAAAGTGAAGTTTTATTGTCAAAGGTATACACCAGACATGAAATTATGACTCGGACAGCTACCATTCTTATTCTGGTGTTTTCTTTGCTCAACACTATAAATCAATACAAATCATCACACTTTCAGTGCCAGCTCTACTAATCCCCAACATTTCTCATCAACAGCTGGCCAGGAAGAGAATGATGCTTCTTCCACTACATTGCAGGAAGCCACTGAAAATGTGCCTTGCCCACAGCAAAGAAGCAACCATGTAGATGGCTCCTGATACAGATTAGAGGATACAAGGAGCAATATAAGGAAGGACTCTTTCCCAAAGCTTGAGTGCTTTAGTCTAAATATAAATTACAAAAAATTCAGAAGCATTCACTCACTACTGTCTATTGCACACAAGCATTTTTATTTGTTGTCACCATGTTGTTCTGCTAAAACTCCCAACAATCAACACGTGCAACAACAGAATGATTCCTACATGTGTCTACATACCTCAACACTTCCCGGAACTCTTTCAGCTGATTATCAGGCACTTCTGTCCTTATAGCTTCCAACCACTCTGGCATGATACATTCCCACACGGGCTGGTTTATCACATTGTATGGAATCAAGCAAAGGATTCGATTCAGCCCTTCTTTTAATTGGGTCACAGCACTACACGATTTGTCCCAGTATCCACCAACCTGTAAGCATTTTCAGAAATCATACTGATCAATGATACTTCTCATCCCTGTAACTTGCCCAGCACCATAAATTTGCTCAGTGTGTTGCAGTCAGGAAATTGTGGGGGTGTGATGATCAGGACCTTCCAGCCTGAATTTTGAATTCAGCCCTGGGGACTGCACTGTTTTTTTAACTCTCTCATTTGATTCACAGGACACAAAAGCCCCATCCAAGATTTAGATTGATTGCTCACTTCCAGGCCATGATGCAGAGTAAAAACAACTTGCTGAGGATTTATTTTGAAAAACTCAGTCTGTACCAGGTGGTTTGTTGTGGCTGTTTATTTTGAGGGTTTCTAAGGGAAGGTTCTATGTGATAGAAGTATAATTTTTTGGCTTACAAGTAACTGGCCTACAGAGATTAATTATTCTAGCTGACCTCAGTTCACATTTGCTGTTCCTGGCTAACAGCTAACAGAGATGACTGCTGTTTTGGCAACAACTACTGGTAAACTCAGCCAACAAACTATTTTTTCTCCATTTATAACAGCTAATTTCATGGTCGTTTGTCTTCATGTTATAGTGAACCCTTGTAATGGGTCAGTCTAGTCTTAAGTATTGCAGTGCATGTAATAAAATTGAAAAAAGGGGCTGGATCCAAGACAAGAAATAGATTCATAACAGATTACAGTATGAGGTTAAGTCTTTCCTTTCCCCTATAACCTTAGAGCCCTGATCTCTTTTCTTAATTTCTAATGTCCAATGCATCCATTCACCTCTCAAATTCCCTCCACTGCTCTCCATTCCTCCCACAGCCAGGTGCATCATCAGAGCTATGGCTGAGAGTAAGACACATGCTGGTTTGCACACACACAGCAAACCCCACACACTAGACCATGAAAAAATCCATGGATGCACATTTCATCCCTGAAGACGTAATATATCACATCAAGTCATTATGGTCCTTCCTACTCTAGCCACTTAATCTTAGGAAACAAAACCCACGTGTTCTCTGGACGTTTTACATAAGAGGGTCACAAAATGAGCCTTACAGAAAACATAAGTGGTATCACTGGTAGTGATAAATGAGGAAAAAGTCTTAAATCTTTCACAAAAAATAAAGTTTCTATTTTCATGCTGATGTTTCATTTTCTATAGAGAAATATTCACATGCCAGACTTTGTTGCCTGTCTTCAATATCCAAGTTAAGTGCTTCACAATTAACAGACAGAAAGAACAACTTTCTAGAAACAATTCCAGCCAACGGTCTCACTAAGGCACCCTGAATGACCTTCCAGATAAGTCTCTTTCTCTGTCAGCAGTAAGGTGACCAGTCTTTTAACTGAGTCACTTGAAGTAGGTATTTGAAACTACAGGCCACCAGTATGTTCAGTGTTCCTTTCAGCTACAGCTGTGATTTCATGGCCCTTTAATTGACAGCTGCAGACATGAAGTACACAAAGAACAGAGAAACATGAGTAATGCACACAAGTAAAGGACAGGCTTCTATCTGGGAGCAGACAAATGATACCTTTTACTAAAGACAAGCTCAGGTGTTTCAGCAGCATAACAGAAATGTGCAGCTATCAGAAATGTACAGTATCTTTCAATACCTGTAACCTTCTTCCAACTTATCTTCATATTACTGTAAATAATCCCCATGCTCCAATACAGTAAAACTAAAAATGCTAAGAGGAGGAAAATTCCTGAACTCCTCTGCTTCCTCAGCCTCTGAGATGTCTTTTCCCTTGACAGAGCTGGTGGAGAAATGGTCTTTATACTTACAGCTTTAGTCTCCGTGACAAATAAAGGAAGCTCCCAACAGGTTATTCTTACCCTGGCAAACTCCATTGGTTTAGGAAGGAGGCACATAACCATGACATCAAACCGGACATCACAAACAGTCTTCAACCACTTAGTAACAAACTGGGGTTTGAGCTTTTCAACCAGGCTACCAACTTCATCATCCACCATGTAAGCTGTAGAGTGAAACCACTGGAATACCATGCTAACCAGCCTTGCTAAACTCTCTGTGGGTGTATTTTCACTGGGAGTGCACAGGCTCACCTGGAAGACACAAACACAAACTAAGTTCAATTTCTAGATTTAAAGGTGGCAAAGTTTTTTTCAATTATATTTTGCATATTCTCAGAGATATGAGGATGCAGATTACAGAGAAGACAATTGAGCTGACCAGTTTTAAGTAGAGTTTGGCACAAGACAAATGACAAAATAATTTCAAACGAGAAAGTAATAATAAGTGTGGGAAAAAACCCAAGCACTGAATTTTTTTTTTCTTAGTTTAAACACTCAAAGTACCAATACAGAATGCTTTGACAAACTGAAACATTTTGGTTTGAACTTTAAAATTATTTTTCATTTAAAAAGGTAATGTAATGCCTGGTGAGATATATGATACACATGCACACATACATATAAAATGTACAAGTTAGAAAGACAAACCAAATGAGGACTTTGAAGAAGTCTAAAAGATGTCTACTTAATACAGTAAGTGAGTGATCTTCGCTTTGCAAAAAGATTCCAATTTTTATTTTTCTGTCCTTGTTTGGGGTGGGAATATGAGGTTTAAGTCCTCAAAAATTCTCACATAATAATTTATATTCTTCTCCCCCTCTCCAAACTCTTTCTAAAACAATATCCGCACTGTAAAAGCATTCCAGATCTGAGACCAAGTCTGTACCCCAGTCCACAGACCAGGCACACTGCTAAGCTTTTAAGTACCAGCTATTAGAGTTCTAGGGTTCTATGTATCTTCTGGGGACGGAGACAAAGTTTCAAGTCATGCTTGTTGCACTGAGTCCAAAGAATGGAAAATAACATAGGACAGGAGATTTAGGAAGCTCCTTTAACCACCTATCAGCTGTTTGTTGCCATGTGCTAGGCCAAGACGTACTCCCAGCACCTAGCAACCTGAAACCAGTGGCCGCTGTCTTGCGGCACGAGCACAAAGGAGAAACGTTCATGTGTTTTCTGGACAAACAGCTGACAGCATTGCTTCCCAGACAAGATCAGAACCCATCTTACAAGTGCTTTTACTTCTTGTTTTTTCGTGGGATGAGGCAGCTAATGACACCCTTGCCAACTCAAATTACAGTCTTCATTGTTCTGCTTCATTACAGGTTGAAGGTAAGATGTTTGCTTCCTAGTGCTTCTTTTAGTTGAGTCTTAACTGAAAGAGAAGCTCAGCTTGCAGCCTTTTTATTAGGAACTCTTGATCTCTGTCCAGTTTCTAGATGAAAGGCATTTATTTTATGAAAGAAAATGGCAACCCACTCTCTCTCATGATCTGTGCTGTCATTTCTGCCTGCACTCACTACAGAGAGATCAGTAGATTTTGTAAGAATGGAATTAAGTCAGTGAGCTCCTTCTCCCTGTCACAGAAAGATAAGACTTTCAGTGTCAAGGATGAGGCATGCACAGTGTAACAAAACCTCCCTGTCCTCACTTCAATTTTACTTCTGGAAACATAGGCCTTCAGACTTTGTAAAACATTTGAAACAGAATAGAGGAATATGGCACAATTCATAAAAAAAAAAAAAAGCCTTATCAAAAACAACGTTAAAAAAACCAAGACCCACAAGGTATCAACAGACTAGAAAGTTTACTTATGTAGTCACTTGAAACAGCAGAGCAACTTCATTGGCATTATGGGATTCTAGACCTGGCACCCTTCTGTCCCTATCTCTGTTTATGTGACAGATGAGGAGAGAGCCTGGGAAGGAGAATTCTCCTTTGGGAGAACCGCAGTATCCAGTTTCTGAGGATCTATCAGGCTCCAGCCTGGCATGCTCATGAACCAGCCAGCAGCAATCCTGCTATTTTGCAGCAATCTCTGCTAACTACTGTGAGGGGTAGAATGAGCAGGGCTTCAAACTGGCAACCCACACCAGGTCAGTTAGCTGGAGTACTGTGACAGGGACTGATGCTGCCAGACTAATCTGAAGGCAGGAAGGAAAAGCAGCCCACTAAGACTTCTTCAGCCTATTCAGAGGTAAGAGAGAAAGCTGCATTTCCACAGAGGGATGTCTAGAGGTGGAAGGTGAAAGATGGATTTTTAGAGGATTGCCTTTTAAGGTTAAAATAATGGCACTCAGCAGAGGGCACTTGCGAGCAGATGACGGCATTTAGAAAGTTAATAAAAAATCTGAGAGAATTAATAATTCTGTTATACTCTATACAGGACCCAAAGGCAGTCAGCAGCTGCATCCAAACTAGCTTTGAAATCTCCAATCTGACAGCTTCACAGAAGTCCTTCCTGCTTACAAATCAGAAAAGTCACCAACTAAAGACA
>NW_008583238.1:716-18341 GCF_000691845.1 Merops nubicus | reverse complement strand
ACACCCAAGAAAAAAAAAAAGGGGGGGGGGGGGGGAAAGAGATAAAATTGAGAGTTCAGAAAGAAAAGGAGAGGGAAATGAGAAGAGCGAGAGAAGACAGCAAGAATTTCTCACCAAGAACCAGATTCCAAACTGGCTCAGGAGGCGCTGGTCATGCTTATCATCATCTTTATTATCAAAGTCCGTGTTGTCCAAGGAGTGATGGGAAGAGGAGAGGCCCATCTGTCTCCTGCGGTTGAGTTCATGCTCCCTCTGCTCAGCATGAAACTCTGCTTCCTTCAGCAAGCTATAAAACAAGCTTGTAGTCAGTGAATGCAGCTTTCCTGTATCAGACACAGGTATCTGATCAATAACCACAGGTTAAGGCATCTGATGTCATCATTTGCCTGATAACAATAAAATAATGTCAAATTCTAGGATTCAAGGTTGACTTCTTCCATGAGGACAACACTCGTGCCATGGCAGCAAGAGTTCAGCACCCCTGCTCTGAACTCATCCTGGTGAAACTAAAATCAACGTGCACAAGATTTGCAGGCAATATTTCCCTCAAAGCCTGCTCCTGCTTTACATATTGATGCCTCACAAGCTGCCACAGTTACCTGATCACAGCTTCCACAGTACACACGAGTTCCTCTGCCCCACACTCCCGCGTATTGATAGGGGGTGGCGAGGTCTGATAAAGGTGGGTTTCTGCAGCTGCCCCAACTTCACTGCTGTGATGGTTGGAATGGCACCTCTTGCAGTAGCGCACGGGCCTGTTGCCATGGCGGCCACAGCAGCCCGCCGAGAAGCACGTGACAACAGCTCTTCTGACATGTGAACTACAGTTCTGGAAAATAAAGGAGGTTTTATCAGGCTACAATTACCAGGAAGCGGAACTGAAAACAGGGATGAGAGATAGCACTGGAGATCTGGCTCAGATATTGGTCATTTCCAAGATCACTATGTATAAACACAACTGCTTGCAAACTCCTGATACAAAGTGCCACTGAACTTCCAGAAAGATGAGCTCAGGTCTAAATGCTGCACTTGGACTTAAATGTCACAGTCACTCTTCTTTTGGAGCAGACCAAACCAACATTTAAGTCATCAATATCAAATTTCTTGCTTGGAGCTATCTCTAAAATTTACAGTCATTCTCTTAACCTCTGCTAATACTTCAGAATGTCTTTGATCTATGTGTTAGAACAGGCAGATCCTTAGGAAGGTCATCAATGGTGCCATATCAATTCATGCTATGTAAGGATCTGAATTCTCATAGACAAACATCCAAGCCTCTGCACTACCTTTATTTTTGCCACCTGCTAATCTGGTCTGACATAAAAGCTTTCTTCACCACATAAGACCTAGAATGTTATACACTGAACTTCTCATTAGTAAAATGTTATTAAAACACATTAGCTGGTATGTATTGCAAGCAGATTCTTTTTGTCAGTGATCTTTACAGAGCCAAGCACTGAAGGCTTTCAATCCATGTATTTTTTAAAAATACAGCGTACAGTAAGATTTTCATTCAATTTATGATTAACCCAGGACTTCAAAGAGATGAGAAGATATAAACACTTAGATTTAAAATTAATCTCCTGCTCTATCTTCTTCATAAGCAGTTACAGAATAAAGACTGAGCTCAACGGCATAATTCAATTGCTTTACTAATTGCCACTTCAACAAAAACCTACAACTCAGATCAGCAGTTTTAACAAAAAGAAACCTTGCCACTGAATCATTCCCATCCACAAACAAATGCATTCATGGATATATTGTGAAAATTTGGAATGGCACAAAAAAGAACACACCACATAGTAATGGGATGACACTACAGACAACAACAAATCATGCCCCATCACACAAATGACTCAATCTTACCTTTTTCTGACATATAGCAGAAATTTCAGCTGTAAGGGGAAGGTATACAAAACATCAACACAGAATGACGATCCTTCCGTTTCATTATGGCAGCCATGGGAAAATGGACTTGCTGCAAGGAAGTCTCTGAGGCTAAGCTTGTGTTTCCAGATATTACTGAAACCTCTAAGCCTGTTGGACTGCAGGAGGTGGGACACTTGTGTACTTAGGCCTACTGGCTATTTCTACACCGAAATGACAAAACAGTCTTGGTGCATTACGTGTGGTGTGCTCTGCATGCCATCCACCTTTTGCCTGTGCTTCTGCCTCATGGACAGAAGTAAAAGTACAACTGTAGGCACACTACTGTGGCATGCTATAGGAGACAAGGCTCAGATGTGCCTACATGGACTCTGAAAGCTCACAGGATGAGAGATCAGCGAATCTGGATGAACAATATAGAAGCAGTCACTATGCCTGTGGCCATTAACTCCATAGCAAAATGTTTGCAGATTGAACCCATAAGCAGTAGCTATTCAGTTGTTCGTCCTGGCATGCTCTGATTCAGTAAATATAGGTGCTTGAGGAAAAAGAAGTCATTCTCTTAAGTAAATAAAACATTATCAATCTGGATTACATTTCAATTAAAAGGAGACAGCAAAAAAATCTCCACTGCCTAAGAATTTTCACTTTGCAGAACACAGAGAGAGGGAGTGTCTTTATTCTGTCCTTGAGAAGGTTATTTTAGAGAATATGTGACTGTCCTTGTAAACCCAGGAATTTCCAATTAGTCTGGCAACAAGCCTTGTTTGCATTCTGGTAGATAATAAAATACCAGTCTCTCTCACTGGCCAAAGGACAATGACTGGATTAATGACTAGATCCTTCAAAAATGTTTTACATCCTGTTCTGATATCCTTGAGAGCCTTCTGTTCACAGAATAGGTTTTCAGAAGCTTTAAGAGCTTTCAGGCCAGACCCAGGTTGCTCAAAGTACTAGCCCCTTTTTTTGACACCAGTGTGGGACATCAATACTTTTAAAAACATTGGCCCCAACTGTAGATGCTTCAAGATCTGAAAACCTGTTGAATTGTCTCCTTTCCCTCAGGCATGAAGAGTTGCACACTATTTCAGATAGAGGATTAGTCAATTTTTCCTAGTACTTTAAGGACAGTAAGCAGAATTCTTTCAAAATCCTTTAGAATAGAATGCAGCATTTCAAGTCATACAGTATGCAGAAATATCGGTAAGCATAGGGTTGTACAATTATCATTAGTTTGTACCTACCCTTAAAATACCTCTTACCTTGTGGTAGAAGAACATCAATCAACCATTCACTGTGATCCCTATAAAAATTGTATATCTAATTAGCTTTCCATGTTTTATTTATATATGCATTTATTTTTGCACAGAGGAAATTTAACTAAATTAATGTGGTAGGAGTGATGTTATTCTGAAGCTGCTTTTTTGCAAATGAAGTTCTACAAATTGCAGGCTGCTTTGCATTACTTTCCTTTGTTGTACCTGTCTTACTGCAAATTACTATTTTGCTGATGTTGGTCCACCATGCTCAAGGCTTTCAAAAAATTACTTTTCAGGCATAAATTTATCAAAGTAAAACAGTGTGTGCTCTGAAAGTCTGGTGGTTAAGAAAGGATAGCAAAGAATAACAGACAAGCACAGAAAAAAAAAAGTACCAGTGCTGTTTTGTGTGAGTCTTCTTAGAGGCTATCCTACCAAATTCAATTACTTTTTTCTGCAGCTTGAAATCAATGACAACATAAAAATCTAAGGTAAGATGTACTTGCTCTTTCTATAGCTGGTGTAATATAAAGGGGTCTTAAACTGGGGACAGAACAACCCAAGTAGCTTCCTAACTACCTGTAACCTTGCCAATTTGAACCAACTCATTGGAACTCCTGGTAAGTTTTAGTATCTTGTCAAGTAATGCAAACCAAATCAGCAATTTAAAAAAAATAAAAAGTAAAATAAAATTAAATAAATAAACAGATTTTGAAAAAACACCAACATCAAACTACCAAGTAGTGAGCTGAATTCATCTCAGGCTGTATCACGGGTACTGGACAAGCCTGGACAGATTTCAATTCTCTAGAATATACTGTGAGGCAGCTGAGTAAAGAATAATCTGAAATACATGTTACAGAAAAGCAATAAAGTCTCTGTGAAAGAGCTTTTATTGTCATGTCCTGCTTTTAATGACGACTAAAGGATGAGGACAAAAAAACATGTCATAAGCAAAAGCTCAGTCACTAACAAGGTTCCTCTACCATAGCAAATGCATCCCACTGTATCTATTCATTCAGGGATCTTAACTTTAAAACTCACAACTGTTTAAACTAGATGCAAATGCTGATAATGTGGGGTAAATTTCTGTAATGCTTATTCATACTGAGTGGCAGTGTGCATCATATACTTCAACAGGGTTACCCATATAAATTCTATGCTAATCATACTGAGATAAAACATAATTCCAGAGTTCTGAACTCTGGAGTCTGACTATATCTGATCATTTTCCAGCTCTTAGTTTACCTACCCTGCAATTCTCTGGCTGCATTCTTCACAGAGATATAGAGGAGGTGGCTTATCACCCAAAGCCACAGACAAGGATGGGTCAATGCACATCTGAAACACAGAAGAAGAAAAAGAATTAAGACACCTGCTCATTGAAGCTCATTGAAAAAGTTCAACCCATTAATGCTAGAACATACAATACAGCACAACTTTGGTATGTGTTGAGAGCATTCAGTATTCTGAAAAATGGTACTCAGCATCTGGCAGTATAGAATCTGAAATTATTTGTAACAAAGAAAGGTATGTAACTGAAAATGAGAGCCCATGGGGAGAGAACAGGACATTTCAGTACCACTCTCTGAAGCACAAGTATGTTTCAGGTTACACATTTACATTGCATAGTCATGACTGACTATTTTTTTCCCCAAAGAGAGTCACTTAAAGGACCCATCGCTCCTAAGCGAGGCAATGTTAAACTCTAGATTCTTTCATTCTCAGTAATACGTCTTCCAGCAAAATCTAATTTTTAGTCATCACAGTTGTTAACAACAGTGCAGCTCCAGTGACAGAACAGAGTATGGAACCCAGTTCCCTTGGCAGCATAGGTCCAAACCTTGTCTTGCATTAGCCGTTATCTTTCCACATCAGCCACTTACAGAAAACAGTTACAGTTAACAGCCAGTTAGACTGGCATTTTAAGTGTCTTGTACTAGTTAAGGAAAAGCTGAACAGTAGCATTCATACACAATATCTTAACTACTTAACGTGTTCCTTACTCCATTCAAGTGAAAGATCTGAAGATAAGGAAGAACTTCTTTACCATGAGAGTAACAGAGCCCTGGAATGGGCTGCCCAGGGGGGGGGGTGGAGTCACCATCTCTGGAGACTTTCAAGGCCCATGTGGACATGTTCCTGGGTGATGTACTCTAGGTGATCCTGCTCTGGCAGGGGGGTTGGACTAGATGATCTTTTGAAGTCCCTTCCGATCCCTAACATTCTGTGAATCTGTGAATCTACAAAGACAAACGCCTCATCTTTGTTAAACAATTTTACATTCACTTATCCAAGAGACAATAGACTGCATTTTTCCAAGTTTTTCCTACTTTTAACTTCAGAGAGGATTCAAAAATACTCAGGTATTTCATTTGCAAAGCTTGGAACTCAAATTTCATTTATACTTTGCTCTAGTCAGCGATGAGTCTGAATCTAATGATCATAACATGAAGCAACACCTTCCAGCTTTTTTGTGTATGAAAAGGGATCATCAAGAATGACTGGAGTGGGCAGGACAGTGGTCCCTTGCAAGACTTGTGAGGTAGGTATCACCATTAAGCCCTATAAATCTCATAGCCTGTGGAAAAGGCTCACTGCAGAAATGTTTGACTAATGCAAATTATGTTAGCGATGCCAGGAAAACTGCTTATATCCACCTATTTAACTAGATACAAATCTAATTAATTAGTATACCTAACTGTAGTATGCTCTGGACTTGGGATATTGTTCTTGCCTCTGCCAACTTGTGCTGTGATCCTGGTCAAGCTGTTTTACTTTGGTAGCCTGTCTGTCAACAGGAAAGAGACCATCATCTACCTTCCTCAAAGAGAAGAGGCAAGTAAACCTTTGTTGCCGTTTGCTTTAGGACAAATTCCAAGCAAAGGATCACAATCAGAGTAGGTACATTTTATGACCTCAACAAAGATATCAAGGTGAACATGTACCTATGTAACCGACGTAATATTTCCTGTATTTTAGTAATATTTGTATGACTATTTACACATATCTGTGTTCAGGAAAATATTCACTTGCATTAGCCAGAAGCCAGCTTAGAATTTTGTAGTGTGCTCTGCAACCATCCTCATGTTTAATATCAAGATTTCACCCACAGTAGTTGGAGAAAATATCCCATCTTGCTTCAGGCAGACAAAGTACATTCACAAATTTCTGCCCCCCTTGGTCTTGACAGGCTTTGCTGTTCCCTTAGTTCAGGCTTTTAGTCACCTGCACACTAGAGCATACAGCTGGGGTCAAAGTGCAACCTCCCATCCCCCAGAGAGTTGGGTTTGACCCTTGAAGAAACAGCAGTACCTTCACAGCTGGTTTGTTAATGGCATTATGGCATTCGATGTGCTGGCAATGAATAGGATTCCAGGCTGCAAAACCAAAACACAGCTGATTAATACATGGAGAAAATATATTTCTATTTTTTATGTCTAGTGGTATCAATTGAGAACAACATCATCTTGTACTAAGTACTATACAAACATGAGAGAAGACCAAGCTATCCCCCAGGAAGCCTAGCAATTACAATAAACAACCCAAAATACACATGCTTCCTGACTTTTTTGGGATATAATTATGAAATGAACCATCAGCTTAGGAAAAAAAAAAAAAAATTAAAAGATGCAGATGTCCCTGTTGTAGACCCTTCCTGATCTCCCCAACACCATGAATTAATTATCCTTTCACTCCAGGAACAGGATGGTAGAGGAGTAACTAAGTAAATTCAGTAATATCCCTGGCAAAATGAAAACACAGCTATGATAAAGGAAAAGCAGCCCAGCCACAAAATAAGCCTTAACTTTGTAGTGACAAATGGTAAACAACAGAGGTATGTGCAAGTGGCATCGCTCTGATGTTGTATGGGATGCCCCCAGGTCAAAATGCCATGCAACTGAAGATAATACTCATCCCACCCTGGGATACATTAAGATTTATATACAAGAAATCTATCCCAGTCTACCCAGTGCTCGTACTGGTTCAGATGGAGTATCATCCATAGTTTACAGATCTGCTTGCATGAAAAAAGTCATGTGGAGTAGAACATAAAGAATGAAGAAAAAAAAAAAAAAAAAAAAGAGTCAAGAAAATCAGTCCACCCTTCAAGAGAAGGCATCAAAGCAGACCAGACAAACATGTATAAGGAACATTCAGGATGTACTCAAGTCTTTCTAAGGTCTCTTCCAAACCTTCCTTTATATTATTTAAAATTCTGCATTCTGGTCCAAAAATTTTAAAAGTGAACAAAACATGTCCCATATGACAGAGATTATTTGAAATAGCTTGAGACAGGCAAGCTGGAAAAGTAAGCAATGAACTGCTGCTGGACAGTCCCCACTGCAGAAGCACAATCCCATCAGTATCAGTGAGGACTTTGGTGGGCTTTGTACCACCCGCCTACTCAGTTCCAGCTGCGCTGCTGACTTTGTCCCTCATCTTCACCCTACAGCCAACCCCGAGAACTTACCCATTAAATACTAACTGCACCTGATGCCACCTGACTTTTTTTAACAGCAACAGCCAGACAACGAGTCTTAGCAACAGCAGCAGAGATAGCAGCTGGCACAGCAAAAGCAACCAAAGCAATAAATTGAAAGGAACATAAGCCAGAATCCTTATGAGTTCAAGAAGGCAGTTTCACAGACCATCTGGAACACTGTACTTACTTATTCTCCTGTTCTGGCCTAGTGAGTATCAGGAGTAACACAATATATTTACTAGCCACAACCACAGCTTTTATTTTTCATAACATCTTTTGAAATGGATATTGTATATAGTTATGAAAGTAGCAACTTAGCAAACAAAAGATTTCAAAATACATTGTACAACTATACACATGGGACATTAACATACTTCTGATAATTTCCTTATATTCATTCTGGCCTACACAAAAACAGCTGCACTGACCTGTGTACTGCAGTCCTCTGTACTCACTGATTGCCCCGGGGGGTTTTAAATTGGGCCAATAGTGAAATAACATTTGTACTGCTGGAGGTTTAACTTGAGATGGTCCATAGGCTATCACATATAGCAAATCCTAAGGAAAGACATGCACAAAATGTTTATTTTGCAGAGTAAAAAAAAAAAAAAAAAAAACCTACAATTCAATACATATTACTTGTGTTCGAAGATTCCTGAACACATAAAATATACACATTTCATGCCCTACCAAATGTCCTTCGTATGGTTTTACAAACAGTTTAGATTACTAATTTCAGCATGCTCACAGCTGGCTTCTGAGTTTGATCAGAGCACCCAACAGCTACCACCCACCCCACATAGCACACTAACATATAGCAAGTGAAGCTTCTGTAGCCGTGGAGCAAAGAGGTGTGATGTAGATAAGGAACTGGATCCAGATCAGATTCACGCTAGAACAATACTCACAAATAGTCCTCCTAAAAGTTCAGTCCCACATGAACCAAGAAGACCAGTCATTATTAAAAGTTCTGCTAATTGGAGCCACAACTACATATTATTCAGGAAATGAAGCTCTGTTTTACAAGACACGGTGCTGCTTCTGTAAACTAACCCTCAGAAGGACTTTTGACTCCATAATCCAGAAAGGACAGGATATAAAGATCATTTATAACTTCTCAGTACACAGCTCAATTTTCAAACCATCTGGTTTTGATTACTATCCAAATACAGTCATTTCCACAAAGCATATGCCATCATAAACTTACTTTCCATACTTCTTGCTTGTATTTCATGAGGCATTCCAATAATTGGCAATGATACACTAAGAGAGAAAGACAGTATAGATATAATACCGAAATGGAAACTCAAGTTACATGAGTGACACGATTAGCTGATTGGCTTTGCTTTGTCCATCCAAAACTCTACATCTCATTTCATTACTTTTTATTTTAAAGGGTTTGCTGAAGAATCATTTCCCTGAGAATCATCACAAATTATTAGAAATTAAACATTAGTAACTTGTTTCTGTCAAGGAGTGCAGCAAGATAATGAGCATTTTAAGTGTACAGCTTTTGCCACACCAATGGAAATCATTTTCAAACACATCTAGTTTAAGACTATCTGCTAATTCACTTAAACTTTGTCCCTCTGGCACAACATAAAGCTGTAAGTGGGTATCTTGTCATTCGTCTTGAGGTGGTAATGGAAGCCACATGTAACAATACATTATTTCCATGTATACCAACCATACTTTCACTCTGTGAAAGCCAAATGACAAAGGAACTGCTTTGCATGTCTGACTTCCCAAAACTACAGGGCAACATTCTCCTCAGATGGCTGGAACATGCAATTCACAAACAAAAATAGAACATTTCATGAAAAAAAACCTAACTTGTGCAAGTAGCTTTTAAATACAGTGTGCTTTTATTTACCACTGTGAACTATGGTAGCATGATGTGACACTTCTTGCGCACATACTGCAGCATGGGGTTTCTCCACACACACACACCCCTACCCATCCACATAAAATGGGAGATAGCTGACTATCATACAATGTAACGGCTCCCTCAGGTTAAATATTGCTTCCATCTGGTTGTAGGATCCCACTGATTTAACTGGGACTGCACCACAGTGAGAGAGAATGGCCTTGTGTTTACTTATGATCACTTTTACGTTTATAACAGTTCTGCTGAGCCTGCAGCCAGCATTACCTGTCTTCTCTAAAAAACAGCATCACTTGTGAACTTGGTAGGATATGAATCACAGCATAAGACAAACGGCTACTACAAATTTCTATAGTCAAAGTTAGTAGTAATTTCTCTGTAACATTGTTGTTATGTATCAACATTATTTTCTGATGTCAAGCACGAGTAGACCAGACTCTCCAGTCCTGGGCCAAATGCTATTTCTTCATCAGAATGAGATTTCTTACGTATGTAATTATTACTTCAAGCATGATGCTCAAACACTGCAGTTTTAACTAAAATCATTTATTTTTCATCCTGTGTTGGATGTGGAACAGATTTCCCCCATCATCTGAACTTTTCTGACTGTATTTCACAGTAATTGATGACTCAGTTTTAGAGAGAACGACACAACGTTGCACGTTTACACATACCCGGGTTTGATGTGTACTGCATTGCAATCATTAACATTGATGATGCAGATAGATTGACATGTGCTGGAACACCTTCTCTTTTTGAGGATCCCACTTAAAAGAAAGGGAAGAAAAAATTTCTATTGTATAACAAGAAAAATGAGGTAAGAATAGCATATAAGTGATTCCAACTGATGCAAATAAAATTCCTAAGACAGCATGTCGTTACAAAAACCAAAATCAAATGGAAAAAAAAAAAAAAGCCACAGTAAGGAGAAAGTGAAGGGTAAAGAAACAAAACATGGAAAGCCTGCTGTTGAGGTACCTGATGAAAGGCTGGAGCTGGTGGTAGCTCCTGGCTCTTGGTGTACGGCACAGATTACTTCTGAGAGAGCACATGGTATGAGTTCAAGCTAAAGCTACATACGAGAAAAATGAGTCCCCCTTGTATGTGAACTGTGCTAAGATAATGATCAACTGTTAAGCTGTTGTAACCTTGACCTCACACAAAGTGCCTAGGGTTCCTTCTGGTCTCCTACAAAGTGGTTACCATTAGAGGGTGTCATTGGAAAAACCCTGCAGAGTGTAGGTGTTTATTTGCTGAACTATGCATGGCAATACGGCTTTGAAGGCAACCTCCTACATAGATATGTGCCATGTATCTTCCCAAGCCTTGCTGCCAGGACCCAAATACCAAGCATTTGGGATAGAAGCACAGAACTGTAGCTACAAGTTCAGTGAGATGTTTTCATCCTTCCCATCTGTCTCTCCAGCTGCTCACACAACCTCTTGCATCCTCCCTTCCAGTTTGACTCAGAGCTGAACACGAGGAGAAGAAAGGTTCTGCACTTGTCTTGTAAAGGGGCTTATCATTCCCAGTGGGGAAAGACTAGGACACTCATTAAAAGAGCACTCAAATGGAAAAGGATGGTGGAAGGAAAAAGGGAGAATTCCTCTCCTCTATATGATACTTCTCCACCTGACACAACATTATTACAGCTCTCTTCATTGTACTTCATTCTTTTTCGAATCTCATCCACACACCCAAGAGCTCCCAAATTATTACAGCAAGGTCTATTTGTACAGATATAAATTACAAAACACTCATCAGCTCTAGCCTGGCAATTAAAATGTGGCCATCAGCAGAAAAGTAGGACACAGTACTAGAAGCCAAATTTAAAAGCAGCAGACTAGTTTCATACAGAGATCTAACCAAAACTGTTTGAGGATAAAGGCAGCATGACAAAGGTTGCTCCCATGCTCTATATGGATGCCAGCTCTGCAAAGGACAGTTGGGAATAGGATCTATTTAAGTTAAACAGGGATTTGGTTCAACCTGTTGTTTTGGAGAATAGTTTTACAGAGCTGTAGACAGACAGGTCATGCTAAGTCACCTGTATCAGCTCTTCTTTAACAGGTAACAGTAATGGAAGATAAAGGAGTTTAATGCAACATTCTGTTCTTAACCCAAAGAAGACCTACTGCACGTATGTATGAAATATATCTTAGTCATTTTAATTTGCATAGTGCTACTAGTCTGTCAAAGGTAACATCGAAAACAACATTGCAATGTCTTACAAGGGACTATTTTACATGAGGAAACTGAGGTACAGAAGAGTTAAGGGATTTCTCCAAGATCACTAACTGGCAGAGCCAGAAAACATAGGTGATAAATTTCCATAAAACCAATCTCAGAACACTGGACCATACTTCTTTCCATGTTCTAACAGCATCTTCTACACACTTACATGACATCAGTGATGATCTCTGTACAAAAGTTGCTCATGTTTTTCCGTAAAAGCCTGGAATACAGATAAGGAGGAAACATTCTCAAAGAATCATGGGCCAGTTGATGTTAGAAGGGACCTCTGGAGATAGTCTTGTCTACTCCCTCTGCTCAAACAGAAGGTCATCTAGTGCAAGTACCCAGGACAAGCTGTGTTTTAAGCACCTGCTAGGATGGAGAATCTGCAGCCTCTCTGGCAAATTGTTTCAGTGTTTGATCACCCACACAGTGAAAGGCTTGTTGGTTAAAACTGACTTAATATTGATCCTAATGCTTCCATCTGAAAAACATGGTTAAATTTCTTGCTAGTACTGAAGTCCCAACAAGCTTTATATGAGGTACCTAGAGAAGCATTCCGAAAACACCTCAGGATTCACATGGTGCATGGATTATGAAGTTATGCAATCATGGGACACCCTCAGGGTGGGGAAGAAAAAAAGAATGAAAAAGCAAAAAGGAAGGCACTGTCAGATTTAGACTTAACACTTATGGATAGGAGACATTACAGGCACAGCTCTTCAGCACAGGATGTACGGAGAAAATGCCAAGAAGAGAGGGAAGGAGAAAATCAGAAATTCGTCGCAGTATAATTACACTGAGAAGAGTAATTCTTGTATATCCTGATATAGTCCAGATGCAAAAATTACACATGTTGCTATTGCATCTGTATTTTCAGTAGCAGTTTGCCCGTTGATTCTGCAGTCAAAACTCCCACTGCTGGCGCTGAAAGTTCTGAGTCTGAAAACTATGTATTTCTTCAATAAGCTAAATTTCACCCTTTAAATGGTGGAAGAATTCACACAGCAACACAGCACAATAAAGATATAGGGTTATTTCCCTTTGAAAAACAGTCACTTGGAATTATTTTCCATATATACATACAGTAGCTTGATGTCCCATTACAATTCTATGACAGATGAAACTTTGACTGCTACAGTCTGATACTATTATAGCAATGCACCATGTTTTCTGAGACATAATAATACTAGAGTGAGTGCTACTTACATATAGCCATAGGTAGAAAAGATGTGCTGAGATACTCTATAATATCCTTGTGCAGAAATGGAGGAAAGGTAGCTAGTGTTGAAATCATTGTATAGGGTAAAGTACTCAAAATATCATCATTGAGAAAAGGAAGTAAGCATGTAGTAGTGTAAAAAATTGATTGCCCAAGATCTGTTGAATAAAATGAAATAAATAGAGTCATTATATTGAAAAAATAATTATGACTATGTACCTTTTTGTTTACAATATTATATATGTATATTTTTTAAAAAATTAAATTCCAATTTTCCCCTCAAAGGAATTTGGGAAGTTAATGATATCATTTTTAAGCCCTCCCTAAAACAGGGGGAAACAGCTATTCAACGGTACTTAGAAGAGTTTTAAGGGAATATGAATACTACAGCCACTAAAATAATTGATTAAAATCAATGTTGAATTTAATCATACAGTGGTTAACATACAATGGCCTGTATTTAAGCAGAGATGTTACTAGAATAAGAATTTGATATGTAGTTTGGTGCTGAAAGGCCTGCATTTGCAAAAATCATTCTCACCTTCATCAGTCATAGAAAAATAAGACTTTGATCTTAATTACCCTCAAGAAAGTTGCAAAGTATCCCCCACATAGTGACTACAGGGAGCACCACTGTATTTCTCAAATAGCATGTGATTAAACTATGGATCTTGTTTTCCTGGGAAGCCATTGAGGCCAAAAACGGCCAAGGCTTAAAAGGAAAGAAGTATTTACTGAGAACTTCCGTACTTATTCTGATTAATTATACTATAACTCTTCAAAAGGGATACTTAAGAAACATGCAGCATTTCAGTACCCAAAAGGAAGGGATATGTTATTATGTATCTGTGTACCGTGGAAATTTTATAGCCTCTTACAAATGAGGAACTGACCTGGGGCAAATAACCCTCAGAAAGGTTACAGAATTCAGTGAACCCCAAGTTTGAACCTGTATGATGATCCCAGTACATCAGAAGGCCTTTCCCCTGCATGAGAGGGATTCCTTTTGTATGTATTCTTTTTGTATTTCCTCACTATGTAACCTTAAGTATGTTACACAAGCCTTTAGTCTCATCTGTACAGCTAATATGATTTAAAACTGCCTCTGTAAAGTGCTCAGAGATCTGTAGCTGTAATCACCATGAGTCATGGCAAGAATTAAAACTAGCACTCCATTACAGTGGTTCTGGCAAGTCTTCTACGCAAGGGCCTAATCAGACTCTTGATGCTAGAGAAATTTCTCTTGCAATATGTATTTACCAGCTAAGCACTCACAGTTTTGTATGATCTGACTGGACAAAACCTCAGGATCATCTAGTGCACCAGTTGTACTTACCCAAACAACATTGATAGTTCTGATTTTAAAAAAATATATATTTCTTTTAGTCAAATGCTAAGCTGAGGGAGAAATAAATAACAAGTTGTATCACAAAATTTAATTCTCCATACACAGAACCATAAAAAATAGCAAGTGACCTCCTCTTGCCTCAAGCATGAGTCAAACAAATTATTCTTGGCACATATTTATATAAACTGTTCTTAAAAATCTGCAAGACACTTTACTCATTCTCATGGCAATTAATCCAAGTGCTTAACTATCATTTTCATAAAAAGGCGTGTTTTTAAAAAAAAAATTCCATTGCTCCAGTTTAAGCCTGTAACTTCTTATCCTGACCTACTGTAACCACAAATAGTTTGGTTTAGCTTATTTCTCCTCATAGCAACTTTACATATTTGTATACAACAATCATGTCTCCCCTCTGCTAGACAAAGTTCTTTCCCTTTTTCCTAGGACTAGTAAACTAGCCCCCCTGCTAGAGCTGTTCTCATGATAAACACAATGCTTTGGGTGTCTCAAAACACCTGTTTACATATCACCAGAGTAATATTAATAAACTAGTGACTTATGGTCTGCCTCTGACCTGCTGTGTCACCCAGATCGCTCTGCAGTATGACTTTCAAGCTAGTATTTCCCCCACATCTTTTCTGCCTTTTATTTCTCCTGCTTAAACATAGTATTTTACATTTCTCCTTGCCAGATGTTTCAAAACAGAATGCAATTTGCCAAGATTATTTTGAACTGGCCATCTCTCACAAAAAGGACATGCTATTCGCCAGCTTGATAACACCCACAAATCAAAGTGCTGTCTCATCTCTATCAGCCAAGTTATCAAAATATTTAATAACACTAGACCCAGCACAGACTCCTGTAAGATTCCCACTTGGTATACCCGTCCAGCTGACAAGAGCCACTGGTAACTACTCCTGGAGTGTCTTCCTCACTCCGGTGGGAACCATATGTCTCAGATTGCCTATTAGGTTGTCAAGTGAGACAGCAACAAAAGCCTGACTGAGGACAGGAACACCCTGCCAGGAGAACCACTGTGCTCCCTCAAAAATAAACTATGCTTGCTCAATGTTATTTTTTCTTTACAGGTCTCCATTGGTTGTTAATTGTCCCATGTTATCTATTTAGAAAAAGATTGTTTTGATAATTAACTCTGCCATTCCTATAAACTGAAGTTAAGTCAACAAGTCTGTAATTTGCCAGGAACCCCCCTTCTGCAAGATCATACTACTTCATAGCACAGTAGTCTTCAATTCAAAACATGCCAACTCTAAAAGAAATCAGAATTTAACAGAAACACCCTTCCCCCAAATGAATTTCAGCACTGTATCAGACTGACAATTTTCCTCTATTGAACCATGTACATAATACACCCTGATACCATGGTGAAAATTAGTGTTTGCCTTATGTAACAGAGGGAGAACTCTGGGCCCCTGAATCCCAGTATGGAAAGCCATAGACTAACAAGCCAGGCATACGCAGAAGGTGAGGGAAAACAATATAAATACAACAGTCACAAAAAAATCTCGTGATTAACTCATTCAATACATAAGAAAATACTGCTTTTCTGTAAGTCAGTCACAAATATTGCTACTTCTTTACCCAGGAATATTTTAAAGCCATCTCAAAGTACCATGACAATGTTTTTTTTCCATTAAATGTATAATATGTTCTATTTAGAGATGGACCTTCACCAAAACACTCAATCTGCATATTCATTATAGGCCGGATACACATTTGCAAGAAATTTATGCCTTTTTAAGAGAGTCACCTCAAAAAGACCGGTATGGAGATACCCCAGCATATTCAGTTTCAAAATCCAGATTTTTCTTTAACTCATCTGTGTTATTTTTGTTACATACCATTGTATTTTAGTTACCACGAGTGTATCACTAAGAATCAGACAACCTCAGAATCCAAACCCAAATCCACAGTTAGCAAAAAGAATTTTATTTAAGAAAGTCAAACCAAACACTTGGATATAAGTGCATCCCAGGAGATCTGAATTCCCAATCCAGGTCAGTTTAGGCCCATCTCTTCTACTGCATTTATGTATCATTCACGGGTCACAGCACTGACGTTAAGCGTACTGGAAGGGTTCAAGGGCCTGCTTACCATGTTGACCATGTTGTAGCAAGGGAACTAGATCCAGCAGTGTCACCAGTGTCACGTAAAGTCCTTGATAGTCCAAAGATGGGTAGTCTGATAACTGAGCATCGCGACTTTGCTGGCCACGTTCAGATGGAGCATCTCGCAGGACGCTGTAAAGGAGGGAGCGAGTAACAGTAGGGTTGATGGAACTGACCTGTGGTCTTAGAGATGGGGTGAGTGGGAATGGCACAGGAAAAAGACACATGGTCATGGGCACTGTCAAATTGGAGGCATCTTGATTCTCCTTCTTCCCTGTGCGGGACAAAATGCTGTTGGGGGGACAAAGAAAAAAAAGAGACAACAAAGACACAAAGAACAGCACATTACATTGAAATGACACTATAAAACAAATAATAAAAGACCAGATACATCCCACATAAGATGCAATCACTACCAAAACCAGTGTGTCTACAAATATAGCAACCATCAACTTTCATGCTTCAAGATAAGACAATTAAAAATTGATACCTAGGAAAATTTCATTGCATCTCATGTGTTATCTGGTTCATAAGGAGCAAAAATATAAAAATGCATGTTTCAGTGCCCTACCCATGTTTCACAGTTAAGAAAAATTCTCATAATTAAAAGCATTTGCTATGGAAAAACAGCTGTGTCAAAATAAGCTGGTATTTTGCTCTGTGATTGTGAGCGACTTATTTTTTTTGCCCCCTCTACAATCTTTTGAACCAACTGACTGAAAACATGCAAAATATAGGTGTGGCACTTGCAGAAACATGTTTTAGCAGAGAATAAACATGTGTGTTTGTTAAGATAGTCTTAAAAATCACATGTTTATTGCATTAAAATAATGTCTGTATGTATTTTATGATACTGTTTCATGACCACTCACTCAGTATCATTTGAGATAATGAAGTTTAAACAGGCACATGGATTTAGAAATAATATAATATTTCTAAAATGTTAACTAAACTACATTTGGAAAAGTTATAAAATAATATATAGTAGATGGTCTTTAGCATATGTTTGTGAGCTAATGATAATGGTTGTTTATGTGTGCTTTTAATTTTGCCCATGTTTAGGGAGGGAACATTTTACTTTATGAATACAAACACTCCTTGGGTAAATAGTTACCTTCAAAAATCTAAGGGCTAAGCAAGCAAGACCAATTATGTAACTGCAGATCAGACAGTA
>NW_008583238.1:0-685 GCF_000691845.1 Merops nubicus | reverse complement strand
CATGCCTGCTGTTACTTACGTTATTATTCAACAAAACTCACTATAAACTAAAGGAGAGATAATTTCAAAAAATAAAAAGGTTTTAGTGGGAATCAGAATAGAGGCTATACGTCAACCAGCTTTTTATGCCGTTTTAAGAATGTTGTAAACATGGTTGTAAACATGTTAATCTAATTTATTTTAAAAAATAAACCCCGCTATTTTAAATAGAAATAAACTGTCACTTTAGGCAGTGTTACATTTTTGGTTATCAGGCAATTATAGGGTTAGTTCATAATATTCATATGTGCCTATAAAATACAATACATCTTTGAAATATATTAAACCACACACAATGCCTTTTTTTTTTTTTTAAGCACATTTTGCACATCTCAGCTGTTGAGATTTCCAGAAGCAGTAGCTGTTGGTTTAACTCTGTTCCCAAAGTCAGGGGCAAAAGTTATAAAAGACAAGCCCGTGGCATTAAAATTTCTATTGACTAATGAAGAGCAGAGTTATGTCAAGAGAGAGCAGTTCTGGAAACCTCTGTCCCCTTTACCAGTACATAAATCCCTGTCGTATAATCACCTCAGCAAGGATGTACCTTACCTCACAAGTCAATTCAACAATTCACACAAGTAAGTTAAACTCTTGCTAAGGTGCTTATAAGAGAAGGCATCATCATTTGCCATATATGTTTTTTTTA
>NW_008583237.1:1889-2887 GCF_000691845.1 Merops nubicus | reverse complement strand
TTTATCCAGTATTGGTATCCAGACAAGGTGCTGGATTCTTATGACCAACCTGACCCACCAGTTCAAAACAGTGTTGGAAGAAGAGCACTTGTGAAGCTCTGACAACATCCTGTCCATATGTTGTGTAATTATCTTTTGTCTTGATTATTTTCTCTCTCCATTCCTTGCAAGGAAATAGGAAATACCCTCTTTGAGTCACTTTTTACCACAGGCATGCACCAGCACAGCACGTGTTTTGTTCCATCTTATATGTTCCTGTCTGATCACTTCAGCAGCCAAATTTTCACCAGAGGGTGTTCTGATCTGTGGCTGTTTGTGCCTCCAGTCTGGATGTCAGGGAGAGATGGGTTAGAAATTAGTGACTCTGACTTGCTGGTTCATTGACTTTTTATGGCAGAGTGTTGATACAGCTCTTGCTATTTGCAGCACAGGGCTGTGTTGAGTTAGTGAAAACATCACTGGCAACAGAATCCTTCCCAGGTACTGGAGCTTTTCCTCTTGTCTAAGCACTTTCACCACCACGAGGAGAAAAGCTTTGTCATGGGTTTGTGGAAAGTTTAGAGAGTTTCCTTCTAATTCCCAGCTTGGCCCCAACTGTGTCATCACTGTTGGCTTGCAAGATGTTGGGGGCCTTACGTGCATGTGAGGCAGCCCTGGGCTGTGTGCTCCCTCTCCTCTCACCCCTCAGGAGTGCAAACACACACAGGCTCCTCTCTAACCACCCATGATGCAGACCAGCATCATTTATTCTGCTGCCAAACAATTTGATCATTATTATGGCAATAATGTATGCATCTGATGATGCTCCCTCTCCTCTCACCCCTCAGGAGTGCAAACACACACAGGCTCCTCTCTAACCACCCATGATGCAGACCAGCATCATTTATTCTGCTGCCAAACAATTTGATCATTATTAATGGCAATCTGATGAGATGAGCATTCCTTCCTGGCACTCCTTTACAGCACAAGCTTTGCCCCACAAATCACTGTCGTGTGCA
>NW_008583237.1:0-1796 GCF_000691845.1 Merops nubicus | reverse complement strand
ATCTGATGAGATGAGCATTCCTTCCTGGCACAAGCTTTGCCCCACAAATCACTGTCGTGTGCAGCTGTATCTTTTTCAACATTACAAACACTATATTCTGTGGCCATATATTTTTCTGAAGAGTTGCATTAAAAAGTTGTGGGTCTGAGATAAACAAATATCCTCCCCAGCTTTTGAAATGATTCTTGCAAATTACAAGGATTTTACATGGATGCTTTTTAGTGATCTTCTCCCCAAAATGGGTCAATTAAGCACTCGGTACTACTTGATTTGTACTTAAAAATAGGCACTGTAAAGTATTTATGCCATCCATCTGGCATTTGCACTGACAAAGAAGAAATACAGCTGAGCAAGTTTGGAGAATGATGGAGCTACAGAAATACTGGTTCATTACAGGGTTGGGGGCAGTCCAGCTCCTGTTACACCTCAGTGTCCACAGGTGATAATTTCCTGTACTTTTTTTTCCCCTTCTCTTGCTCTCCATATCCCACAGGTCCTAATATTTTTTCTTCCTCCATACTGTCATGCTCTAGCTGGAAAGCATAATTAAGCTAAATTCAGAGAAGCCTGTTCCCCAACTGTAACTAATTTAAAGTTCATAGCTTTTCTTTCAAAACTGAAGGCTTAGGTATGAAATAGTTGGTATTAGATACTCCTTTAGAGCTCAGTTCACATGTAAAATATTTAATACTGTCTAATGCAAATATTTGGACATCTTCATGGACTTCATCTGGCCCAAGTGCTTCACCAGTTCTTAATTTATGTTTTTTTAACATGTGTTTATCAGAAGTTGATTTTGGTGTCATTCAGGTTGCCTGTGCTCATTTTTTTTCCTCTTTGGGTCACTTCTTTCAAAAGCTTTGTATACTTCCTCCCTTCTAAAACCTTATAGAGTAGTAATTAAGTTTGCTGTGGATCACAGCTTAATTGCTACTGTGTTTCATTCAGACTGGTGTTCCCCCTCCATATGTGCTATTTTAATCTTGCTCAAAACGTTGGCCTCAATTCTTAAGTGGTATTCATTTGTTCCTCAAAAGTGGAGGCATATAGAATATCCTCAGCTGTAAAAGCCTGGAAGAGCTGCATCCATGCTTCAGTGAAGGAAAAGTAAAGATGAGCAGCTTCCAAACATTTCATAATTAGTAAACAATGCCACGGCCTGTTCCTGTCCCAGAAGTAGGACAAGACCGAGTGAACTCTGCCTTTTTTAGAGAAGATCTGCACTCCAGGGCCCTGCACGTGGTTGTTCCCTGGAGCAGAGCTGTTTATAACTTACACCTAGGGGGTGTGATTGTCATCCTTAAGTGTCATTCTTGGGACTTAACAACAGTGGAATGAGAATTAAATTTTAGGAACACCATAACTACAGGGCACTTGTAGGCAGCGCTTGCACAGCATACAGTTCTTGCACTACCTCTGGTGAACATTTGGTGATGGTTTTTATCTGTAGAGCCAGCCTGAGCAGCATCAAACAGCAAGAGACCGGATTTAGCAGTGCTGTGGGTTACTGCTACGTTTGTGTGAGTCGAATTACCAGCTTTAAAAGATTGGATGTGGATGGAGAAAGCACACGGACATTGAAAGTACACGCGTACATAGATATGAAGAAATGGTAAGACAGCTCCTAGTCAATTCACCATGGCTCCCCTGAAAAATGACAAGCTAAACTAGGGCACTAAAAATTAAATTTTTCACAGAGTTTTGTCTGTACTTTGCTCAAGTGTTTTACCTTTTAGCGAGTGCCGGGCAGAGAGCTCCGCGCCCGCCCCGGGGCCGCGCTCGCCGCCCTGCGCAGG
>NW_008583236.1:0-4768 GCF_000691845.1 Merops nubicus | reverse complement strand
CTTTTCCAACCAAAACAATTCTGTTGTATGATTCTATGAATTAAAGGTCAGATCATTGTCACAGATCTAGTGGTTCAGTGGGATAGAGGTTCAATGGGATTACTGTCTGGAGTGATATTTTAGATGGAAACAGGCTTTAAAGAGAGACAGACAAAAAGATGGGGAATGGGATGTGTGTCCTTTCATCAACGAGTGGCTCAACTGCACTGTACCCTAATGGCAGAATGAGATTTAGATAACTGCCTAAAATCTCCCATCTGGTTCTTTGTTCTGAGGTGAATAAGGACAAGGAAATATCCTTCGATGCAAGCAATCTGAAGAAGGAAACATGAAATCATACTCTGGAGAAGATAGGAAGGAAATTGTATTTCATTGCAATTTGTCCACTTGATTTGGATTTCTTTGTACTTGATAGCATAAAACTATCTTCAAGGGTATGCCATGTGAAAATAGGAGACGTTTTATTTTTTACAAAACAAGTTTTGCCTGAATGAGATAGAGTTATGAAATCATCCTATTCATGACCTGAATAAGATCTTTGAAACACAATGTTGATGAACTCCAATGCTGCCCTTCTTGGGCCATTATCTGTCTAAATTAAATGTAGCTTTAAGACAGAGAGTAATACCAGGACCAAAAATTACAACCTTGTGTCCTGACACAACATCTAAGGAGTGCAGAGATTGTTTTGGGACCATTTTTCATACTTTGCAAACCAGTATGAACATCCAGTATCAATGTTCACACTGGATTTGCCAAGTATGAACAAGTACCTTGAGAACAAGTTGTATAAACTATTTATGTGTTACTCCTCTGTCACCAGAACACTTATTTTAAAGAGTAAGTGTAGATTATAAACAGAGATTTTTTTCATAACACCATAGCTTTTTATTCCTTTTGTGCTTAAATGGCTTATTAGTTTTTTAATATTAATAGTTTGTTTCTCTTTCTTCTTCTCTTTTTCCTCTGATTATAGTTCATGTAGATAATTTCAAAATAAAAGATATTCACTCGAGTGATCTATGTGTGGGATAATTGAATTAAGCAATATCAACTAATAGTCTGTGTGTACAGATCTGTGTAGTTACAAATTGTTGTGCAATGACTTTTGCAGATCAAGGAACATAGCACAGTGGTTTGCCATAATCACCCTGGAATGCACTCCCTGGTGTTTATGATGGTTTTGAACTCTGGACACCATAGGGATTAATTTCCAACTGCTTCCTAATGAGCAATAACAATTTCACATTCCCTTAGGAAAAGCAAGGGTATATAATTACTTTTAAAATGGTTTCATAATTTGTGGGATCTTAGTTTTGCAGTTTTGGGTGTATTGGAAAGCCTAAGGCTGCGTACCTGGCCTATACTATAATTTGCCATTTCTCCCTTTCTGCAAAATATATTGTTAATAATTCAACTGTTTCTCAATAACAAGTTGATAAAAGAAGCTCTTTTTCATTGTGTATTCTTTCTTTTTTTATTTTTTTCAGTTGAATGAACCTATATTGTGATCCACAAGCAGGAAGACCATGGCCAGTATAAGTCTGTCAAAGAATTCTCTAAGTTCTTCACTGTTGTATCTAGACATTGTGCTTTCAGTTCTCCCTTAATATCTCATCACATTTTGAAGTGCTGGTGTTAAACCCCCAGCCCTGAATGAGGGTTGGTATATGGATGGTGTCCACAACCAGGCAAGAAAGACCCTCCTGATGGGTTTTCACCCAGGGTCTGGCCAGCCTTGGGTGGGAACTGATGAGGAGATCACCACCAGGTGCCCCCACCCTCCAGATTAACTTGGAGGTGGGACAAGGAGCCACCTCTATAAGAGCTGACTCTGCTTGTAGTGCAGCTGGGAGGTTTACACAGTGGTTGTGCTGTGTTGAGATTGTGGCTATTGGAAGGTCTCCCTGACTCTTCATAGCCAAGTGCAGTTCCCAGGATGGCAGGGCCAGAACACTGCTGCTCCCATCTCCCCTGGCTTTGCTGCTCACCTGGCTTGGTCCCTGCTTTGTGTCCCCTGTGGTGGCTGAGTGCATTATTTGTTCCTCCCTCTGGCTGTCTGGCACTTTGGATTTTTGGTGTGTGAGGTGACAGCAGAAAAAGGAGTCTGGCTGCTGGTCTGCCTGTTAATGATAATATCCTTCTACATTGGGCAGGTGGTCAGCAGAAGATGTTTACACAACCCTCTGAGCAGTATGTAGTATTTGGCTCATTTTGTGTTTATTAAGTGAACACGTTTTTTCACTTTTTATTGATAAGATATTGAAGCAAGCACAGAAGGACCTGTGATTAACTGAAACTGCCTGAAGTGCAGATCATTGTTTAATCAGATTATTCCTTCTTCTCTGAAGACTCTTAATTCCTATTACAACTTCTCCACCTTTAAAAAGTACTCTCTAATTATATCAAATGCCACACCAAAAGACTCTGGGAAATATTACGCTCCAAAAAGTAAAAAAATTTTTAAAGTAATGTATCTAGTGTAATGGGCTTGTTTGTAGAATTCAGGGTGAGGGGGGATGAAGACTTGAATTTATTACAGATCAATAACTAATTCCTCTCTCAGCTTCCTTTGTAACACATTTTCCTTGAGCTTCTGAGGTTTGGTGTTTGAGCCATGCATGGCCTTGACTCAGTCTTCAGTTACAGTCCAAATGCTGGTGTGGCTCATGATCCCTGGAAGCAAGCAGATGAGCTCTTGTCAAAAGCAAATATACTTGTCTTAATACTTCCTGCAGTTCTGAAATCAACAGTTTGAAGTGAGAGAAAATCTATTTGGGTTGCATAGATTTTTTTTTTTTTTTTTAAATAGGTCTTTCAGATGTAATCAAACTCCATTCCAGCAGGTTCCCAATGGCCATGCATTATGACACTGGGTCAGGAATAAAATGGTTTCATCATATTACTTCTGAATCTTACTTATTGAATTGGAAAAATGATTGAAATTTTAATTTTAGCATGATAATAAAAATATAATACATTGATTTCTAAGCATGCATCTGACGCTCAGATTTTACAGGAATAGCCACAAGATTATCTCCCTTATCTGTCCTTTAAACTTTTAAAATAAGTTTTAGATGGCTCAGCTTCAGTTCTATTTCTAAAGTTCTTAATTCTACCATACATGCCTTTTTAAAAAGACTTTATTTCTGAGAATTCTCATATTTTTCAGAACAGAAAGTTCATGAGTCTCTCCAGTGATACATTAAGATATAGCCTGAGAGATCCTCTGCTTGCTAAATTGTTTACTACATTATTTGCTCTTGCCATTTAGCAGAACAAAACCTTAAATTCTGTAATACAATTTGTAGTTTTAGGCTATGTTGTTAAAACATGCTGTAGATTGATAATGCTTGAATATTTGGATTTTAGCCTGGGTATATATCAGCATGTAGTAACAGCATATTATTTTATTCAGACAGCATGTGCCTGGATCAAATTAATATTTTAATAATCCAGAATTCATCTATGGGAGAAATAAATATAAGAATAACTGGAGAACAAAGATAAATAAAGCAATAATAAAACACAGAAGTCATGACATTGTGTAAATTACACTATTAAGTTTATAAACCTGCAGATTTGATTACCCTTTCATCCATTTTGTTCTCCTTTTGATTTCTTTCTGGGTATGAGATTTATACAGTTTTTCTCTTGCTGAGATGCAAAGCACAACTCACCTTGAAAAACAAAAGGAAAACTGTAGGATTCAAGTCATAGATGATAACACCACGATATGGGAGAGAGGTAACAAGACTCTGGTATGAGTGAACTTATTCTTCATATGTTCTATGTGAAGAAAGTGAGGAGGAATGGAGTTTAAGCAGCAATAAATCCAGTCGGAGTTACAAAGCAAGAAGTCATCTGCAACTCCATGCAACTTAGACAAGTGTTTGTCATGAACTTTTATGATCAATTAAACTTCTCGCTGTGCAAAAGGTTGGAGACAGTACAAAGGACATCTGGGAAGTCCATCCTGCCCCATTTTCTATGATAAATCAGTTTTAAACATTTACTCTTTGAGATAAACATTTTAAAAGGTACTGATATGAAAAAGGAAGGTATTAAGACCTGGGGGTGAAAAAGTAAGTTCAGGTTTTCAAAGTCTTGTCATTCAGGAGCATGCATCCCAAGCAAAGATGTTCCAAATGCAGAAGAGAGCACAAAATAATGGAGAAGGGAATCCTTTCATTTTACCAGTGTCACAAGACATGTAGCTAGGAAAGGCTGCTCACAAAAAGGGGTCAAGTGGTGTGGTCATTGATTCATCTTTGACCTACTTGTTGGTTTATAAAAGTCAGCATTGGAACATTGTAAGGCTATGAAATAGTTATCCTGAGAAAGCATAATTGTGACAGATCTCAGTCATAAAAGTGGTAAAGTTAATTAAAATAAGACCAGTGGAGGTGTTTTTTTTTTTCTTCATATACAATAGTAAAAAGAGGGAAAAAAGGCTCTTTAACAATTCCAAGTTAAACTGATTTCACTGTCTCAGTGAACTGAATATTTTTGCTTGCATTTTTGGAATTGATAGTTCTTAAATCTATAGGCAATAAGAAAAAAGTTTTGTTTTTTTTTGTTCAGATTTCCATTGTAGCTCTCTGGGGACTTTGAGAAGGTAATGTACTGAGTTATCTTAATGATCAAAATGTAACATGGAGCAA
Organism: Merops nubicus; assembly: GCF_000691845.1. Classification (NCBI taxonomy): domain Eukaryota; kingdom Metazoa; phylum Chordata; class Aves; order Coraciiformes; family Meropidae; genus Merops; species Merops nubicus. Next base: position 104 of record NW_008583236.1, on the reverse strand, counting down.
AATATTAACTGCATGCTAAAATACTTAGTAAATATTTTGGGGATATGTTGATTACATCCAGTATAATGAAGTTTTCGTAATAAATAGACAAGAGCATTAAAAGC
>NW_008583235.1:1070-2712 GCF_000691845.1 Merops nubicus | reverse complement strand
TGCTGTATTAGCTTTAAAAAAGAGTCAGTTAAAACACTAGTGGGCAAGGGAGAGGACAAACAAGTAGAAAACCTAAGCTGGGACCCTGAGAAGAGCTTATCTGAGCCTGAGTGGGGAGGAGGAAGCGTGGCCCGAGCAGAGCCCTGGCGCTGGGGTGGGCCACGTCCCGGGCACCCTCAGAGCTGGGGTGCAGTGGCCGTGACCCCACCACCCTGCTGCCACCGGGGAGAAAGTTCCTAATGCTGCCCAGAGCAGTGTCTGAAAGCGTCACGAAGGGCCAGGCACCCGAGCCCTGTGCTGAGCCCCTGTGTGTCTGGACAAGGGTGTCCCTGCAGGCACCCCAACCGCCCGCTGCTCTCCCGGCCCTTCCGAACACAAGCCAGAAACAGGCTACAGCCGACTGGCTCCAGTACTTTATTCCAGAATATTCTGGAATATCCCATGTATCAGAACACTTGATTCCCAAATGGTTTTTTATCCTCAAGGACATGAAAATCCAGCAATTTGTAAGTGAAAAGCAGCTGTTTGCAAACAAAAGCAGCTCAGTTTGTAGTCACCAGCTAATATTAATCTCCAGCTTTAGATGTTCCAAATCAATACAAATTAAGTTTGCAATGGGAGTTGATTAAAACCGACACAGTCAGTGTTCGTGAGCATTCATCTGAATTGCAGATGGGTTTCTCTGATTGCACCCATCCATATTTCCCTGAAATTTACTTTTTCTGTGCAAGACTTTATGGAAGAGAGATGTGAAATAGCTGCTGTTCAGATGCAGAGCAGCCCACTTGTGCAGAGGCAAATCGGCTGTTGCGTATTTAGCTCCTACATACTCAGTATAAAGTCAGCTGAAACCCTTCTCCCTAGAGTTGTTTCGGTGGGAGGGTGCAGCTCTTCCTGAACTGCTTTCTAAAATGGCATTTTGAAATGAAAGATTTCAAACTGGAGTTTCATGCTGAGATTTCAGATTGCCAGAACAGCTCGTTGAGCTGTTGTCTGAGCTGGAATCTTGTGAAACTGCTCAGCCTCTCCACTTCTCACCCTCGTTTTGGATAAAAGCAAATGTCAGAATGACAGCGTTTCCCACAGGAAATTCCCCTCCCTGGATGCTGGTGTTTGTCCCTTGCCAGCGTTAGCTGGCGCCGAGGGCAGGCCACCACATGCCATTTTCACTGGAAAATGACAGTAATCCTTCCCCAGCCCCTGCAGCTGCAGGGGGGAAACAGAGGCAGGAGCAGTGCAGCAGCCTTAGGGCATCATGCCGGCCATGGCAGTGCCCACCCTTGCTCCACACCTCCAGCATCTGCAACGCCTGCAGGGCCTCCAGCACCTGCAGTGCTTAGACCCCTCTGACCCCTCTGACACCTCCAGTGCCTCCAGCTCCTGCAGAACTTGCAGCGCCTCCGGCCGCTCTCGCGCAGGGGCTGGCTCCATGGCCCGCGGGGCACTGGAGCTGGGTACACACCCACCCTGCTCCCCCTGGGCCAGGTGGCACTGGGGAGCTGGGCTTCTCCAGGGGCGGTGCGCAGCCCGGGCTGGCAGGGCCGGTCTTGGAAGCACCTCTCTGTTCAGCCAAGCTGGCGTGAGCAAAGGGACCGGCCTGGGCTCGCCAGCGGCTAACGCGGCTGTGACCCCAGCAGCAGGG
>NW_008583235.1:0-984 GCF_000691845.1 Merops nubicus | reverse complement strand
GTGACCCCGCCAGCAGGGACTGCACGGGGGTGCCCCAGCAGCAGGGACAGCACGGGGGGACCCCAGCAGCAGGGACTGCACGGGGGGACCCCAGCAGGAGGACCGCACCGGGGGGACCCCAGCAGCAGGGACTGCATGGGGGACCCCAGCAGGAGGGACTGCACGGGGGGACCCCAGCAGCAGGGACTGCATGGGGGACCCCAGCAGCAGGGACAGCACGGGGGACCCCAGCAGCAGGGACAGCACAGGGAGACCCCAGCAGCAGCGCTGGGCAGTCACCGCGGCTCCTGGGCTGGGCTGGAGAGCGAAAGCTTTTGAACCTGCTGCTTTCTCCTGGCTACCAAGGATTCTCATGGGTGCGGTTCCCCACAACAGGGCAGGAATCTCAGCGAGGTGCCTCCGAGCCCTCCACAGACCTGTGCTATCTCAACACCAATATTTACTCATCAGGCACACAAAGCTGACCAACAATTCATGTGATATTTGTGGTTTCAGAACACCCAGCTACAAGCCAATTGAGCACATTACAGTCCTCCTTGCCTGTCTTCCCTTATTATCACATGAACATTAGCAATGAAATGGAAGATAATGAGGGGAATTTAAATGGATTCAGTGCCCCAGTGCTTCACACAGAGGAGAACAGCCCCTGTGGCTGCAGTAGCTGAAGTAATGACTAGGAACACACGATAACAACACTGGATCTTCCTGACTTGGGCTGGTGACTGTTCACTGAGCCTGAGACAGGGGACCCCAGAGCCTGACAAAGCACCGGTAGAGAACTGGTACAACACACGAGGTGGTTATGGAGTGCTATAAAGCTCACGCGTGACCTTTAGCATTCGGATGATGTTTTGTCAGCCCTGGTGTGCCCGGAGCTGGGCAGGATGCTCAGGGCTGTGGGTGCTCCACCACCTCACTGTGGGCCTGGGCACACCGAGGAGATGGGGTCAGTGTGGGTGGCACTGGGCTCCCACCCCCCCGGCC
>NW_008583234.1:0-3360 GCF_000691845.1 Merops nubicus | reverse complement strand
AAATTATATTATTTTTAGCAAAGTGTTTGGACAGAACTCAGCATATGTTATTTACTAATAATATACAAAGCTGTACAAATCATACATCTCTGTATTTCTAAACATCAGTGATTCTTCACAGTCTTTCAACTTACTGTTAAGATCAATAGGAGACAAAAGTAACTCTATTGGTGGGTCTAAAGCAATGAAACAAAGGTGAAACAAGATTGGAACAGGAGAGTAAACACAGGTTAAGGAAACAGGAAAATCTAACATGGCTAAGTAACATAAAAATATGAGAGCTGGAATATTCGTTAGTCACCAGAACCCAGGTACCAATCCTGTGTAAGACAAAATATATATTTTTATCAAAATCTTAATTAAACTATAAATCTGGGAGTATCATTTGGGTCAAACAGTTTCAGTAACTCAATGGAAAATATTGAAGAAAACAAAGTTTTCTGCTAATTGTTTTTTTCACCCAAATATAGATAGAATATTTTACAGATAATTTTGACTGTTTGTAGAAAATGTGAAAGTAATTTGGTTTTCGATTTCATCTCTGTATAGTAAAATTCTTCAAGAATGTGTAACATTCAGCAACTTTTGTTTTTTTTAAAATCAACATTAGTTTCTAATTTAATTTAATTTTTTAAATCAACATTTTAAAAACGTTTGATGTTGCAATGCATTGAACTGATGCATGTTTTTAAAAATCATATTGCATATGATACTGATATGTTCACCACAACAGAAAATAAAAAAATAAGTTCATTTAATTTACTTTTAAAAATATTTATTTTACTTTCCAAAATTTACTTACCTTGCCATAAACAATGATTCAGGTTATAACTACAAATACTATTAATTTTTACTATATTTATATATGGAATATGTATTAAATAATTTAGTCATTTCATATTATCAGTTTATACTTTAAAATAGCTAAGAGAGAAACAGATACTATATAAAACTACAACAAAAAAGGTGTTCTGAAATAATGATTTATGCTGAAGTGCCAAAAGGGACAAAAAAGTGTGGAAATAAAAGAAGCAAACCCAAACCCTTTGTTTTTATTCTTTAATTTTCCACCTCTCTAAAGTCTAGATTCTACATCCTGAAGTTGTTTTGTTTTCCAAATCACTATGATTTATTTGTAGACTCTTTGTTCATTTGTTTCAATAATGTTTTTCTTTTCCACGATTAGACTATATTAATGTACTTCACTGTCCTCTTCTTAAATGGTAAATTTTATTGTCTCTGCGGCTTCCATATGTGTTTAAGATTTCCAGAAACCGGGCTTTAATTCAGCTTTGACTTTTACCTTGCAAAGTCAAGAATAGCAAGACAATCAGGATATTAATGTGTTGCATACTCCTTCCAAAGCTGCCAATGCATATGCAAAGTTCACTGCAATTAAAAGAAAAGTGAATCATACCTTAAGAAGCAGATTATGTGTCACCTCTGTGAAGTGGCATATTAGGAAAAATAAAAAAAAAAATATTCAGTTCTTCCAGGCTCATCCTGGAAAGTAGCCAGAGAAAATCTTTCCATCAGAGGTTACCTGGTCAGCTCTCTTGTATCTACATCCAGGATGCCCCTGTTGCACTTTTCCCTCACTGGAATACATTATGTGTTATTAGTTGTTATTCCAAGGACCAGCATTTTCTTTCACTTTAGCCACCCTTTTATCTTTTTTCCAATTGTTCATTTCTTTCAGGTAAGGAGAATCTGTCATAGGATATATACATTGTCTCAGAGTCTTCTATTTGTGGAAACAAATCTTGTCATATATATCTCTATATATTCTTGACCTCACTCTGGCTTCCCAATTCACCCAAAACACAACAACAAAAAAAAATATGACTTTAGATTAGAAGCAGCCAATAAATTCCTGAGGAAGGGGAGAGTGTTTTAGTTGTGGCACAAGAGTGTGAAATCAAAAATATGTAACATTACACTCCTTAAGTAAACACAGGACTATAAATAAATGCAAACAGAGTTGCAAACTGTCACAAGCCTTACTTTTACTTGGAAATCTTACTGGGAACTGGACAAGTAGGAAACTGTATTTCTACATCTACATGTAAGCAAGGAGTTCAGAAAGAGCTATTTCATTGCATGTAGTGGAAAAGAGTATTCTAGAAATGTATTGCACATAACTCAGGATGCTCCCTCTTCAAGTTTTGTTTTTTTTTTTTCTAGTACACTTATTTAACTGAACATTCAAAGTGGAAGGTGAGTGTATAGACACCCAGAAGAATAAAGAGCTTATTCTGACATTAGTTTGAGGTCCTAGGAGTGTGTCTCAGACTCTTCAAATTGCTATGCTGATACTCCATTAGATCTCACAAGAATCCTTTGCAGACTCAGGTTCTGAGACTGCTTTTTAAAAAAGACCAAAGAAAAATCATTTTTGGGGTTATCTCTATGGTCATATATGAGAAGAGGATCTATCAGCAGGTTGTTTTTTTTTTTCCCATTTAGATGAATTTGGGACACAAAAGATGGAATCTCTGAGCTTAAACAAACCTGTTTGGAAATCCTGGAAGAGCTTTTTGATCATAATACATTTTCAAGCAGTGTAAATGATTTTTTTTTGGGTTGTACACTTCACTGTTAAACGTTGGACTCAGCTTTTCAAAGACAGACAGGGAAAATGATGAATATTCATTGATTTCCTCCAAGTATAAATGTGGCATTTTCACAGCCAGAATATTTTAAAAATAAAAGAAGTTTTCCTCCCAGTAAAACTGTCTCTAGTGACTGCCAAAGTTGTGTTGCAGGAATAAGCCAGAACTAACAAGCAAATATCTCTTTCGTACAGATAATAACAGCCTAATTCAAGGGTATGGTTCTTCTGCAATTTAAACCAAGACATGAAAGTTGCTTCTTTCTGGCAGTGATGAACAGAGGATATGCTTCATATCTCTGGGTTAAAAAGGTTGTGAGAATACAAGCCTCAGTGTGTACTGTCTACAGTGAAGGCAGGCTCTGTGTTAGGAGCACGAGACAGAAAACAGTGTTGGGCCAAAGCCACCTGTAGGAACCCACCTGCATTTGGCAGTTGCCTGCTATTTGCTCAGAGTTTTGCAACATCAAGGCTCAGCAAAAAGACAACCTGATTTGTTGAAAATGTAATCTTTTTATGCAAGACAAAAATTGCCAAACATTATTTCTTGCTTTTTGGGTGTGTATTTGAAGCTTAAGTAAAATACAGTTGAGTAATTCTCTTAAGCTTTGAAAGAAATGAAAGAGTGAAGCCTTAAAATTTTGTTTTAGGCTTCACTTAAAATTAAGCTTAAATTAATTAAACTTAAAATTAAGTTTGAGATATGTGAATTGAATTATGGGTGTGTGTAACAGACGAGACTGTTTCTT
>NW_008583233.1:0-9008 GCF_000691845.1 Merops nubicus | reverse complement strand
ATAAATTATATCTGTTAAAAAATTATATCTAATTTGTCATTTAAATTTTTCTGGTCAGCTTCAGTATGCAACTACTGTTTCTTAGGTTTTTCTCCACTAAGTTAAAGAGTTTTTTAATACTTGGTATTTTCTCACTGTGACGGTACTCACACTGTAATCAAGCCACTTCTAAATCTTCTTTCTGATAAACATAACAGGTTAAGAACTCTGACTCTTTTATTAGAAAGTATCTCAAATTCTGATTCTAAAGTTCTCAAAGCTTTTATGGAACTCTTCTCTGCAACTTCATCATTTTTTTCAATATTCTGCTGAAAATATTGATGCTCAAGCATTATCCACTAGTCCACTAGAAGGGTCACCAACACCATTTGCAAAGGAAAAATCACATTACTGCAAGTCATTATTCCTCTCTCTACTCACCCAAGAATCACATTCAGGCCTCTTATTATATTAACATCTGTCAGCTAATGAGTTGCCAAGCCAATTCTTTATGGAGATTTATCCATAAATTGTCCAGATATACTCGTATAAATTGTTAGCTACATCACACACACTGTTTTGTATCTCTGTCTCCTGGAAGTCAAGTAGTCACTTCAAGGGCTCATTTTTCTATCTGCATGCCTATAACATACATGAATGCAATTGTACCTGCCAGTCCTTCTGTCCTTTCTCAGGTCATGCTGTCAACTTTCCCCACCATGCCCCAGCACATCCCAGATCTGTGTTTTCCAACCTGAACATACAATTTTTAGTGCCAATGCAGCTTTTCATTTTGCATGGTTCTGGCATTACACTCAGTCTCTGCAACTCAGCCAAGACTCCCAGAGGGGAGGCTACAGGCTGCCCTTTCACAACGCGTGGGGCAATCCTCCGAGCACAGGAGGACATGGCCAGCAGGCATCTTTCAGACAAAGAAGCACTGCAAGGCAAATGGACAGAGGGCCAAAATGTGCAGCAGCAGGCAAAACAGGCAGGAGACATGCAGGCAGGGAGGATTTGCTGTGCTGACTGCCTTTTTGCGTAAACCCTTCTTTTTTCCCCACCGCCAATCTCTGTTCTTCAGCTTGTCACTTACTGCTTTACCTTTTCCTCCACCCTGCTTTCCTCTTCAATGTCCTTTCTCCTGCTGCTTTTTATTCTCAGTCAACTCATTCCCACTTAAACTCACCCTCCCCTGCCAAAGCTCTTCATGGAAACAGCATTTCTCCTGCTGCTTTCACACCCCTCTTTTGGCTCCTGTGTGTCACCCCCTTGTCCCTTCTCCTCCTCCAGCAGACTGAATGTCTCTGGGGCAGGGACCACCTGGAGCTGTGTTCACCCAGTCCCTTGTGCAACTGGGCCTCTGTGCTTGCTAATTTTATTTTAGCTGCTATCCTAATAAATGTGACTAATCGCAATAGCATTGTGATGTCTAGTAGGAGAGACTGATGAAATAATTGTGTGAAACAGCCAAGCTGATGGCAAAGCAGAGCAGGCATTAGCTGTGCCAGCCTTACATAACGTTGCAGGGTGAGTGAGAAGCACCCAGAAGGAACTCACTTCTTATCTCACCCCTTCCTCCCCCTTTATCATAAAAAAAAAAAAAAAAGAAAGAAAGAAAGAAAGAAAAGGATTAATGTCCTTTATTGCTGCTGCATGCTTGGGTGCAGGTCCCTTGGCTCGTGGTGAGGCGGGAGGGACAGCCACAGCTCTGTGCCAGCTCAGGATTCGCTCCAGCTCTGATCCCACACAGTTTGCTGGGCACAGAGTCAGGTGTCGCTGTTAAAAACTGAATCTCTGCCTTCTGATTCAGGATGGTTTTTTTCCCATCTTGCAGCGGATGTGAAATATAATTTGAGTTTCAATATATGGCTAGGAGTGCCTTTCTTCTCTCGTTAATTAGTTATAACCCTTGCCTGGTACTGACGCTCATGTTGCTGTAGATGGCTGATATCTCCTAGCCACCTTTCTGAAAAATTACAAAAGAGCCACAAAAATGAGAATGTGGAGATGGACGGGTGGATGGACAGGTGAGGGATGCCTCTATTACATGGAGTGAGCACAGAAAGCTTGGATTAGGGTGAACAGCTGGTGCAGATTCAATAATCAACTGCTCAGAAAGAAAAGCCTATTTTTTTCTCATCCCATGGCATTAGAGAACAGGATACTAGAGCTGCCAACCTTACAATCAAAATCTACCCACACAGAATAGCAAATTCCCCTTGGCTTGCATTTAAATGCTCCTGACTCATTATAACTCCATACAGCCTTTAATGCATACATGTGGTCTGCATATTATCCTGCAAAGAGAGCACTGCACAGCTTCTTGCAGCACGCCTTTGCCTTCATTTCAACACCAAAGGGAGGGACGGAGCCAGGGAGAGTAAGGAGGACAGGAAGCTTGTCAAGTTTACAGCTGCTGCTGAGACTATTGATTTCATCCTTGCTACTGGTCAGGATTAATTTTTGCAAACGGCAGCAAAGCTTTGGTTTAACAGGCTTAGGATAGTGGTTCTTCAGGACAGCCTTTGGGGAATAAAACACCTTGCCCAGGAGCCAGCTCACAGCTGGGAGCCATCCTGGCAAGGGATTTGGTGATGCTAAACCTGTCATGGTCACCAAGACTTTCTCTGACCTGATCAGCAGCAGTAGCTATAATTCATCTTCTTCCCCTTCCTGACAGCATGCTTCCATCTCAGCCCAGGGACCCAGCCCTGGGAGGCCGAAATAGAACCCCTCTCATTGCTCAGGTGGCACCTGAGCCCTATTCTCAGGCTGCAGACCTGCCCAGGTGCCTGGGGACAGGCTGTGATGTAGAGAGCAGAAGTCCACCTGAACATGATGGTGGCAAATGCAGCAAAGAGCTGGCAAGTGGGGACATTTTTCTTTTCCCTTGGCCAGATGTGAGTAAGAGGTTAAAAGCCTGATACATTACACTCGATCCCATCAGCCAGCCAGTCTCTTGCTTTTTTCAGTAAAAGTAAAGAAAATATTTTGGGTTTAATGCCCTCTTCAGTTTGGAAGATTAGGATAACAACAGTGACCAGAACTCCTGTTACTAAGTAATTTTGATCTGTAACAGGGTACTGACTATTCAAAGGGAGAATGCCCAAAAGCTTGGGCTGCAGGTTTGTAGCTGAACGCCCTATTAATAGTCACATCATATTCCTGCTTATTCAATGGCTTATTTTTTAAGGGAAAACACATCTTGTCCCTGCTGCTCCCAAATGCAAGGAGAAGCAGGGAAGGGGCTACATGAAAATGTGCCAGCCTGGGTCCCTCCTGTGCTTCTTGCAGAAAGGAAGATATTAATGCAGATGATTTTGTTACATAAATACATGTTGTATCAGGGCCATTTTTAGCATTTGTGGGGGTGTGAAGAACTTCTCCAAGCTGTGTATCTATTTCATAGGATTCAGCTGAACTGAGGAAAAGGACAGAGAGTTTTAAGGTAAACTATCAAGATAGATTTTATTTAAGCCCACGCAATTCTGTACAGGGCTTCGTATGACAGAAAAAAGATTTTGCTAACACCTCTCTGGCCTTAGTAATGCTTTTTAATGATTCGTAACAGAAAGACCTCATAAAATAATTGGATAAAATTAAGGACAAATTCGTCATCAAATTTCGAATAAAGTCTGCTATTTGGCTTCAGAGAGTTTCAGTTTCTTTAAATTCCAAAGAGCTGCAACATTCAATTAAAATAGGATTTTAAAATCCAGAAATCTAATTTTTAGTTTAATCTCCAACTAATTTAGACTTCAAATAGATAATTTTCTAGTCAGGAAGGAGCCCATTTTTGAATGAAAAATAGAAACTGGGGGCAATTTAAAAAATCATGTTCATAACACACAGAACTTTTCTTGCTTTCTGAACAGTTTTCTATCACTCCTTCCACCTTAGCTTCATGATCCATCCATCCATCCTGGGGTGGGGGCAAAGGAGGTGTGTCTCTCTCTTAACCCTCCCTGACATATCTGTTTGTACAGAAGGCAGAGAGTGAACTGTAGCCCTTGCCACATGCCATGCCAGCTGGGCACATGTTACACCCACCCTAAAAACAAGCCAGGTTCTGCTGCAGGTGTAGGCTGAAGATGGCCAGAACTGACATGGGCAAAACTGGACTTTGCCCTCCTTCCACACTGGAAGTCTCCAGCAATTGCAGGAGCAAGGAGATCCTCTGAGGTTTTTTGCTTGCAAATGTCCCAAAAGACATTTTTTCATATTATCTCCATGGTCATCTAAGAATATTTTCCTTCTGGAGAGCAGTTTTGGGCAGATGTGTTTTATTTGTAGTAAAGCCAAAGGGAAGTTTTCATGGGATTGACTAGTGATGCAGTTTTTGGTTCTCTTATGAAAAGAAAAATTAAAATAAAAAAAAAAAAAAAGAGAGAGACATAAAAAATTACTTTTTTATGAATTATCTGATCTTGGCAATTTGGCTAATTTCCAGACAATGTCTACACTCGGTGATTTTCAGTTCTTACAATGCAATCCACATGGCAGATCCTAGCTGGGTCATCAGTAGATACAAGATGACCAAAATTGAGGGAGGAGAATAAGGTTAAAGAGGAAAAGGGTTACCTAAATAAGGCTAATTTAATACTTGGCACATCCATAGCAGCCTTGCTTCAAAGTATTTTACAAACACAGTAAAGAATGTTAGTCTCCTTTCATAAAATCAGACAGAGATATGAGTCCGTATTTTGGGCACTTCATAGTTTAGGAACTCAGTTTTTCTGCCATGGGTCAAGTTTCTTAAACTGATGGTTTAAATTCACCCTGACTCTGCTGTCACCTGTGAATTATTGCTCTAAGAAATTAATTTCAAGCCAGCTTCTGAACTGGTGGTTTAAGGGGAAAAGAAGCCAAGAATTAATTTCATTTTTTGCAGTAATGTTTTTTTCGTGGCAAAAGAAAAAAAAAATTTGGAAACCACCCATGCCCCCCATATTTGCTCTTCAATACTCCATTCCCTCATTCTGTTGATTACTTTATCTTAGATTTATCTTGCAGAGGCTCAACTCCTATTGAAAACTTATCCTGATGTTAAGGAAAGGGAAGCTTAAAATAATTGCTCAGTAGTCATCAAAGAAGGAGACAAGATAATGCAATATATCATAAAGATAAGAATTCCTAGGTGACCCCTTAGACTCTAGAACCCAACTTTGATCATAGTGTTAATGGTATGAGAGGATTCAAGAGCTCAGAGGGACTTTAGAGAGGTTGTAGGGAACCTATTTTATTGTAGGGAACAATAAAACTGCTAAAATTATGCTTTACAAAGACTGAGTGCCCAAAGGTTTTTTTGGTTTCTCTTTTTTGGACAGGAAATAGAGATCTTTGGAATATGCATCTTGAGACAAGAAGTAAAATTAATTTGCAGTAATATTGTATTAAACATGAAATAAAATAAAATAAGGGAAGTCTCATCACTAGGAACAGTTGAACCTGGTCCAAAATAAGATATACACTGGAAAGAGGCATCCAGTACTATGAGGACAGCTGAATGAAGAGAATAATACATAGAGAGGTCTTTTCTACCTTTCGTTTCCATTAGAAACATAGTTTCTCTGAGACATTTGTTTAACACAAAAGTAGTTTTCAGTGTGTTACAGCTGAGATTTAAAATGTTTGTGAACCCCAAACAAGTCACAGTGGCAAGCAGGTTAAAAATTAACAGGACCTGTAAACAATAAAACCAATGAAAACACCCTCTTAGACTAGCACTCTGCATTACCAAAGAGAAAGTAAGGAAAATACAGAAAGGAGGGAAAATGCAGTTCAATACCTTCAGCGTGTGGCTGGGAAGCAGAAATAGTTCAACATGGGATTTTGTGAAAATTTCACTGAATTCAGTATCTTAGCAGCAGTCCCAGCTCAGACACAATGCCTCTGTGGACTCAGTGGTACCCCTGGCACCTCACATCTCACTGAAGTGCCTTTCTGCAGACACAGCAGCAATGGAGGCACCTCTGGAGAGTGATCAACACAGCTAAAATTTGTATGTAACTGTGGAAATGCCTGTTCTTTTCCACATAACTAAGGTGCTTAAGTTAGGGGCTCTGAAGTTCTTGTGTCTCTCTCTAAGTAAGAAAGAGAAATAGGGTACCTCAGGAGGTGTTTTGGCTTTGTTCCTATGGCCATTTTTCCTGGCAGCTAAAACAATGTCATCAGACATCGCTACTTCCTCTTCTCCCCACCCACATCATTCCCAGTAGGTAGTTGACAGCAGAGCAATGTAGTGAACTGGGTTGGTGGCCTTATCTGGGTTAAAAGAAACCCTACCAAAAAAAAAAAAAAAAAAAAAACAACCAACCAACCAACCAAACCCACAGATATTAGATAAAAAAAATCAGTTTAGTGGAGGAAACAAGCAGTGTCCTGATAGAGGGAACATTTGTTCTCCAGAAACATAAATCCATCTCCTGGGTTTACATTAACAATACAGAGGTGCACAACAGGTATTGAACCTGTTCTCCATAGCCTTTTCTCAGGGACCGTGAAAGCTGGAAGTGTTGCATGAACAGACACAAAAGGGAAAAAGTAAAAACAGGTAAGTCAAAAATTAATAGTAAATCTGTGAGGAGTGGAATGACCTTCACTCTTCTTTCCTCATCTCTCACCCTTGCAAGGAGAGAGAAAAAAAAAAAAGCTGATTTTACTGTTACCTTAGGTCTTTTTCAAAAGAGACAATGGACTGCATTTTGTTGCTGTAAAACTACTGCCCACAAATGATATATTTGTCCTAATATTTGTGCTGCTTTGTTCACAGCTCTGTACAAAAATTGCATTTTGAGGAGACAGGCACAGTTACCTATTTAATCACTGCAATACATTACATTCCTACTCAGCTGTTTTTCAATACAGGAGTTCAGAACCAAAAGTTTCTTTAGATAACTGTCTTCCTCTTTATTTTCATTTATCATACTAGCCCATAACCCTAGCCATTAGTATATTTGTATAAACTTGCACGTGTTGTTTTGCTAGTGCTGTACACGGTTGTATGCATGCATCTTTGCCTGCTCACACAGGACCTGCAGCCCAGCTGAATTTGATAAATATTGCCTAACTCTATTTGATAAATGCTCCCTTTAAAATCTTTCCTCTATAACATGAAAAGTCAATGCCCTAATTTTAAGTTGCCCTTTGAAAGCGAGCCAGTATTCAGATGGATATCGACTCCAGGCCTGCTGGTTGTTCTACAGCAGTGTTTGGAAGGCTGCTGTTTTAATGAATGTGCTAACATTTGATACACACACTAACGAAATCAATAGCACTATTTTTAAAAAAAGCATGTGGCTTTACCAAGTACACTCTCACTACCCCGTTGTGCAGAAGTTTACTAGAAACCTCCCTATGTGACTAAATTGATGCATCTGGCTCATTTCTCTACTTGCTTGCCAGAATGCAAAATAGCAGACTTCAAGGACATTCAAAGTCAGCCTCTGCAGCAGAAAAAAATGTGTTTATTTACGTTTGAAGTGTCTGTGGTAGCTGGTACCTGAAACTCCCATGCAAGTGTAGCTTTTTCCTCATTTCTGCCCTGCTTTTGGCACAGAAGAGACCTAGGGGACCTAGCACAGCTTTTCACATCAGAAATCCCTGCTTCTGTGGTTTCTGAATGAATTGGGTGACTATGGGCAGAGAATAAAATGTGTTTATAGTCACTGTTGAATAAATTAATCCCTGCTCTTTTGCTTATTGTCTTCAGCAGGCAAACACACTGAGAAGTTCTTGAATCTAAACCTTAGATCTGCTGCAGCTCATCTAAGCCACTCTGTTTTCCAAGCAGCTACTGAAAATATCCAGCCCATGTGACTGAACATAGAAACATGTAAGGGAAAGGAATGTGTGTAAGCAGCAATCACAGATGAAATCCAAATGCAGTGTATATTCAAGCACTTCTAGTCACATTGATTCCAGCTCTGAAGATGCTTCCTCTCCTTAAGGAACTCATTCAATGCTACAGCATGTGGCCATATACTTGAACCGGAGATTAAATATAGCACTAAAGAAGTCAAGACTTAAGCAAGATAGAAGCTCAGACAGGTAATACTCTAATGCTATGTTCAAGTATGTCTTCAGTCTCTGAAAAGTTTCATAATTTAGGATTATAGAACTATGTGAATCAATCAAAACTAGTTATTTCCATCGTTTGAATCTTCCCTGCTTGTTAGTTGCCAAAACATGGCATCCACCTCATCAGAAAGAATAGGAATGTCTTTATGTGTATTTATGTTTGTCTGTACCAGGCATTCGTTGGCTGAAAAAGAAGCCAAGCAGCTCCACCAGAGGGGAAAATTTAGATTTTAAGTGAAAAAAAGCTTCCTTTTTCTTCTGCTTTGAGCAAGCTTTGGCCATGGTAGGAAAAATATTACTTTCTTTTTTTTTTTTTAAACTTTACCATATGTTATTTCAACACTAAGGCTCCCAAGGAAAACATAATACTGGAAATTTTTTACAGTACCTGAATATCCTTCCAAAGTCCTATAGAACTGGTACAGAAAAGATGGAATATTCTATCAGAGATTCAGAGGATATTCACTGAATGGAAAGTTTGTTAATTCAAAGCTTTTCAAAGAATGTTTTTTTTCACACAATGAATAATTAGACAGTGAAGCTCATTGTCACAGGCTGTTATCCAAATGCAGAATAGAATCAAAGTGTAGATTCAAAGGGACAAGGCACTTTAATGGTGTGAAAGTATATCATAAGCACAAACTCACAGAATTTTGGGGGGGATATAGAATGTGTTCCATGTAACATCTCACCATAGGGGATTTGGAATGGGTTCTACTTGGTGGCAGATTACCACCTTTGGCTCTCTGTGCTGCTTCTTGGATGCCTGGTGGTTGTCCCTATCAGAAAAAATATCAGGCTAGCTGGGTCACAGTCACCAATTCATTACAACAACACCTATCCCTTCAAAACATTCCTCTCTCTTTTGAGAAAGGGATAACTAAGAAAACACAGACAGTTCTAACAACTGGCCTCTGCTTCTCTGTCCTGGTTTGGGGTAAAATAGA
>NW_008583232.1:0-5236 GCF_000691845.1 Merops nubicus | reverse complement strand
TCCCTCCTGCATCCTTCTGCATCTCCTGCTCTCTGCTGCGTCCCCCTGCACCCCCTGCATCTTCCCGCACCCCCCGCTCCCTCCTGCTCCCTCCTCCAGCCTCCTGAGCCCTCCTGCTTTCTGCTGCATCTTCACACACCCTCCTGCAACGCCCTGCACCTCTTTGCATCCTTCTGCACCCTCCTACATCCTTCTGCATTCTCATCCTTCTGTCACCCCTCGCACCCCATTGCATCCTGCTGCAACCCCCTGCACTCTCTCACATCCTCCTGTGTCAACTCATGTCCTCCTGCACCCTCTTGCATCTTCCTACACCTGGCTGGATTCTCCTGCATCCTCCTGCAACACCCTGTACCCCTTTGCATCCTGCTGCACCCTCTTGCATTTTTCTGCATCCTCCTGCGTCCTCTTGTGCCCTCCCGCATTTTTCTACATCCCTTGCATCTTCCCACAGCCCACTGCACCCTCCTGCATCCCACTGCACCCCCCTGCATTCTCCTGCACCCTCCTGAACCATCCTGCACATTTCTGCGCCCTCCTCAATGCCCGTTTCAACCTCCAGCCTTCACACCCAAGCTGAAACCAGCAACCAAAAATCTCTCATTTCCAATCCTCCACACCACTACACTTCCAGGTTTGTTCCCGCTTGGCTTTCGGGATGTGCAGCTGTGATACTGGGAATTGCAATGGGAAATGGACGGGGTGTGGTGGACTCAACCATCTCTGGCACAGGGTTTTTTGGAGGAAGGACAGAAGAGCCTAAAAGGTCACTCCCATCTCCTTTATTTCTCCCTTTCTTATAATGAATATTGCTATCACATGCACAGCTCAGACACCAAGGAAGCAGAAAAAAAGCTTAAACACTGAACTAAGATGGTCCTGCAACTCATTTAACTGCCACAGGTTTGATTGCATTTCAGAACAGACCATCAAGCATCAGCCAGTCCCCAAAGCAATTGTTCTAAGTGTGGTTTGGCACGTGCATCCTAAAGAGTCAGTTAATTTTAGTACAGGACCTTCCTGATACCATGGAAATTTCTGCTTATCCCAGCAGATGTAATAATGTAATCTGCTACATCCTCGTGCCCAGCACATGCACACAAGGGAAGGTGAAACAAAAGCAATTTTCACTCACGTTTCTCTCCATTTTTTTCCAGGGCTTGTTAATTGGTCATCAGGGAATTTATGGCCCCTTGGCTGCCCAAGAGCCCTGGACAGTGAAGCTCAGTGCTAGACAAGGCACAACCATTTTGTCACAGCACTGCAAAATGCCCTAAAGGAACGTGCTCAGCTCAGGGACTTCATAGCATCCAAATCAAGCCCTAGCAAGTCATGGAGGAGTTGAGGATGGAGGCTCACAGACCCTGCCAGGGTACAAAAGCAGACAAGGGCAGAAGGGGAAATTCAGCTGGAGCACATTTAGGGAGAAAACTAAACCGTGTTAGATACCTGAACCATCAGAAACTCAGGCAGCATCAGTGGTGGCTTCCCCTACGGACTCACCTCCCTCCCCTTTCTGTACCCACCAGAGGAGACAGAGGAGGGAAACCTCGGGGCACCTGAAACACAGGGGCTGAAGCTGAAGACAGGTATGTGGTGCTTCTCAGCCGTTGCAGTAGCACTGCCTAAAGCGTCTAACCTTGGTCTTCACACCCGATGCTCTCCAAAAAGCACTGGAGCCCATGAGTGCTCTGTCTCCTTGTTTGCTCCCAAGTGTCTAAAAATAAACATTTCTGGTAAGGAGAAGAGAAACCCCACTGTCAAAATATGGATGGGCTGCATCTACTGTCCAGGTCCAGGCCTCTCTCCAAGCTGCTGCTTTGGGAGCTGTGGACAGTCACAACTACAGCGTCACAAATCCAACAGGATTGCCAGGATCCTGTTGGGAACTGGCTGTGCCTGCAAACACCAAAATCACCATCCGGTATCTTCACATTGTCCACCTTGGGAACCCACACAGCCGAGAAAGCTGTAGCACTGGACTGCAACAAGCTGAGTTGGGACATTTGGGTCTGTTTAAAGCCATCAGGTAAGGAAAGATTAGTGGCTCTACAGTTACAAATGAATTGGAGACAATGATAAGCTGTTGGTGCTGCTTTCATCAGCAAATGAAGGTGTAAGATGAGCCAGGGAGCACAGAGGAGCCTCCGGTCTCTGCAGTTTCAGGTGACTTTTATATTTCACTTCATTTCATTTCATTCATCAACAAAATCAGTCTTGCCATCTTCTTTAATTAAATTAAATTATAGGAGCGGATTTTGTTTCTTACCGTTTCCAGAAGATCACAGCACTGAGGCTTTGCCCTCAGCCAGGGTTTTCACCTCCCCCCCCTGCACTGTGCACACAGGGAAGGATTTACGGGAGCAGGGAGTGGGGAGGCAGGGCTTCCAAGCCAAGGGCACTCTCCTCTGCAGACTTCCTGCTCTGCCCCTGAACTTGTGCCTGCCTGCCTTTATTTCTTCTCCAACCTTTTGTGTGCTTAAGTATGAGCATAACCAGCCAACGTGCTGGCTGCTCTGGAAAGGATACAGCTATTGGCCATGACATTTGCATGGGAGCGGATGCACATTCCCCAAAATAGATATTCTTAGCAGGAATATCCATTTCCTCCTCCCTCCCATTTTGCATGCTGGTCAATCCACTGGGTCTCACTTTCATGTGTTCTCTCTTTCCACACAAGCACTGACTTTTTTTCTGGGTTGCAGATGCCAAGGAGCAGGCAGGGACAACCCTGACCCCAGCCACCACCTCGAGCAATAACACACAGAGCACAGAGCCATGTGATCAGCTGAGACGTCCTTCATTTGTGGCTAACTCCCCTCCCTACAACAAGAATTTATCTCGTACTTGTCCCACTGCTTGCAAACCAAGAGAATTATGTTCTTCATCAGTATAAAGCCTGAGCCCTCTAGGTTTCGAAAGAGCCTTGCAGAAATACTGTGTATTTTCCAATCCCTTTGTTCCTCGTGATAATAAATATTGTTCCTTTTCCACTAGATAACAAAGAAATGGAGGAAAGTCTCCTGAGAACTGAAGTCTTACAGAGATCTTAAAAGCAAACATTTTGTTCACAAGGTAAGAGAAATATCAGCAGCTTCTTCACAGTGTAAGTAACCTGGGTGACAGAGCTAGAAGCGATACTCTGGGGAGCAGCATACCTTGAGTGTTTTGCCCATCATCCTTTGGGTGCCGTGGTCCCCTCACATTTTCATATCACAGCTACCTTCTTGGTGGGAAGAGACATTTACACCGTGTTTATTTGTTCCTAGTGAGCAAGACCCCGCTCGTTGCAGACTCTATTGATTCCTTGGTGTAGTTGGCACCTAAATCCATGTCCCCCGAGCTCTAAATCTGTCAGGAAGGAAGGATGATTCTGTCAGTCCCATCCTGGATCAGTATCCTGGTGATGGGGAAGTTTGTCCCAGCCTGCTGAGCCCTCCCATGGCAGCTGCTCACCCTTTCTGTCCCCCTCCTCTGGGTATCCCCCTCCAGCACCATCCAGCAAAGAGCTGCCAAGTCAATTGAAAGTCAGTCAGGGTGGGCACAGCGCATTCCTTGATACATGCACTGGGTCTGGATTTCTTTTTCCAGGATAACACCTTGTAGATCATGACAAGCAGAAAGGATGGTGGCAGCACATGTGTTGTGACCCTACTTGTCCCAGTTGCTCTTAGGGAATTCCCAGTGTTCAAAATCTCTGAAAAGGAGGCTCCATATTTCATGCCACAGTGCTGCCATGCCCAGGTCTGAAGATTGGCGTGTCCCCTCCTGTATCTTCCTCCCATGGGCAGGACACAGTGGTGCTGCCAAATGACAAGGAGCAAGCCCATGACTTGGCTGTGGGCTACAGAATTGCTGCATTTTTAAGGTCTGTGTTTAAGGACGTGGTCAAATGGGCACCTTGGCTACTGGGGAAAGAGGATTCAGGACTCACTTCATCTATGAGAGGATAAGTCCTGCAGTGTCACCTCTACACAGCTGCCAGCAGCAGTGGGCAGAGATGTCCAGCCCAAGGAAAGGAGGGGAATGAGAAAAGTATGAGTATCCCAAACTACTTCAGGTGCAACACATCTTCTTGGCACCTTGAGTTTAGCAAGATGTGGTTCGGTGGTGTCCCTCTCCATCCATACCTAGTAGCAACCACAATAAAATTCCCTCATGAGGATGCAGCTTGTCAGGGCTGGGGTTTTTCCTCAAATTGCTCTAGGTGTGGGAAAGCAGTGTGGAATGTTTTCCAGGCAAGGGATTATCCACAGAGAAGGTGGAGAATTAAACCCTCTCAGCAAGACATTTTGGGTTAGTACTTGGAGCCTCTAAAATTGGGAGACCCTCTGAAAGATGCAGCTCAGAGTATCTGACAGCGTTTGAGCTGTGCAGGCAGGATCTTACACACAGAGGCTGGTGTAGTAACAGTGTAACCTGGAGGTGAGTGAGACACTGACTGCACCACAGAGAAGATGGGTGAACGACACATTGTTAGGGAAAAATCTCCTCATGATTTTTGAAGCCACCGAGGTAAAAAATTGAGGGGCTCAGAGTTGTGGTGGCTGGACTTAAAATACAGTCATGGAGAAAATAAACAAGAATTTTTTTTTTCATTTGAGAAATAGGTATAACTAATTAGAAGGTGTTTATGAGTTTTGTAATGTGTTTTGTAGCTGTACGGAAAGAAGCCAGTTAAGAGTTCTCCAATTGAAATTAGGGAAGATTTTCCTGCCAAAAAGTTGTTGCTGGGGACAGCATGAACACAGCTACAGAGGCAGGCTTGCTTCAAGAGTGACATCTCTGTTCAGGATAAAATGGAGGAACTCTTCCCCACCAGCACCAGAACAAGGTAGGAGAGGAAAGGAAATCTTCAGAAATACCAAAGCATCTGGCTAAGGTGATGCCAGATGTTTTGTTTTCAGGAGGCAGTGCTATTTCACTTGGACGTCAGGCTGCAGGAAGGTGTGAAGGCATGGGGTGGACTGGGACTGCCAGCAGCAGAGGAGCATGGGGACGTGTCAGAAGCACTAGGTGAGTACCTCTCTGTTTCCCAAGGGTAGGAATTGATCTCCTGGTCACAGGCACGGTTAGGGCTTTGCTTGCTGGTCCTGTATCTTACGTTCTACTTCTCTGCATTGTTAGGGTTTGGAGGTCTGTTAATTCAGGAAATGACTATACCGGTGGAAAAAAAGCTGGATGTGAGCCAGCACCATGTGCTCGCAGACCAGAAGCCAGTCACATCCTGGGCTGC
>NW_008583231.1:638-1340 GCF_000691845.1 Merops nubicus | reverse complement strand
TCAGCTTACTGAAAGAGGACCCTGGAATGTCTCCCTCACTGTTTTTTGATCCAGAAAAAGGATCCATAAAATACTCATCATTTAGAGAAAACACAAAAACATAACTTATTGTCTTCAGACAATTTTATTGACAAAGTTACAAATACTTTAAGACATTTGTATCGCTTTATGTTTGCCCCAGGCCTCACCACATCAGGGTGGACTCCTCACCATGCCTGCAGTCCAGCAGCAGCTCAGTATCTATTAACAATTGTAATGCAACGTGTAAGTATGCAGTTTTGTTCTGATTTGCTTGCTGCTGCCTTGCAGCTCACCTTTTGCTGCCTTATGGAACACTAGGAGCCCATTTACCACAATTTGTGCAACACTATCCCTACAGCACTGAGAAGGCCTCAAACAAGGTGTGAGAAAGCAAACTCCAGGAACCCCCTTTGCCAGTCTCTGTGACAATCCATGCTCCTCCCTCAGCCTCTCCTCCTCACGTAACGTGGCTCTGTAAAATTAAAACCATCACTGTGGAAGATGAGCTGCTGTGCTCCTGACACAAGGATGGCACACTGTGTGAGAGCACAGCACTGTGCTTTTAACACACTGCTCATCTTCTGATCACAGTGTGACATCAGTCCTGTAACCACTACTGTACAAGCTGCACTACAGGCTACTTGAGTGGGACCTTATTTCTCAGATGTTGATTCCCTGTCT
>NW_008583231.1:0-607 GCF_000691845.1 Merops nubicus | reverse complement strand
CTCACACCCCCTATCCTCCCCTACACCAATCACGTCATATTTTATGAACTAGTCTAAAGCTATCCCTAAAGCCACTGTGTACTCGAGTTAGCTGAGCCACATCCTGAATCCCCACGACAGGAGAAGACAAAAGAAAATGAGACCAATATCAAAACTGCTGAGGGCAATCCACCAGGGTGTGAGAAACATGAGTGAGAGCAGGTTTTAACCCTTGGAAGTGTGTAAAACTCCTAATTTGGAATGCTCCAGTCTGTTAAACCAGGAGTTGCCTCAGGCCCTGTCTGGTTTGGGTTCTCTGCACACCCAGATCTCAGCATGCTGATGTACAGGTCACATTTACAAGCTACTTTCCACACGCTGTGCTGGCCTCACCCAAGTCAGCAACAAACCCATGGATCTCATGATGCTGGGGTTTCCCTCTGGATGACTGTTCTCTAAGAAACAGGCTTTTGCTGAATTTCTAGTGTGATATATCAGATTTCAGGGGAAAAAAAATCTGCACTGAGAAAGAAATATCCATCATTTTTTTTTCTCCTCTCTGATAACATCAGGCTACACATTTAAATAAGGTGATAAACACTGATGACCTTATTGTGGCCTTCCAGTA
>NW_008583230.1:702-1683 GCF_000691845.1 Merops nubicus | reverse complement strand
GCGCGGGGCCGGTGGCGGCTAAGCCCTCCACAAAGTCACCGACAGTGAACGGCACCCAGCGGCTTTTTGCACAGACCTGATTAAAGGCAGCGGCAAAGGAGCCCGGTCGGGCACGTTGTTAAGCGGGAGGGGGAAGCACCGGGAATAAAGAGAAATAAACTCACCAATGCATCCACAAACCCAACTTTCTAAGCCGGTGAGAGCGGGGCACCGAGAGCCCTGGCAGTGGTGGGCGACACTGTTACGTCCCTGCTTGGAGAAACGGGGCAACTTTAGATGGTGCTATTAATTGGAGATCATTAACCAACTGTGCATATGGGAAGTGCATTTGCATGTATTACCCTTGACAGGCTGCTCCTCTGCACCCTAGCAGTGCGTGTGACAGAGGACTGCTATTAATTAATTAATTACACATAGATTGTTTCTGGTGACAAATGCAAACGCTTACTACACGCTGTACTTTTTGCAGCTTTTGCTCCCGGCAAATGAAACATCTTCCAGAAACACTCCAGAATAAAAAGTTCGGTTTGGGGTTCTGTTTGTTTGTTTGTTTAGCTGGAGAAGTGACTTAAGTTCAGCTCCACTGCACTTTCCTACGTTTTGCGTCTACTGACCGACATAGCTTCCACCCACCTTTCCACATGCTACCTGAGGAAACTTTAAGCTTAGGAAAGCGTGGACAGAAATATACAATTCATATAAATGAAATTCTACACAAACCACAGCAATTCTGTATAACTAGCCGGATGGCTCAAGTACGCTAGTGTCCCTTGCAAACAAAACCGTAGTAACGGCATACATCCATAAGAGCAGCGAGGATCGTGCTGTCAATCAGAACTATTAAAAGCAGACAAATAGTGGCTTTATCCGCGCTGTTGTCGCATAGCTACACTGAGGAGTTGGGGCGGTGGGGGAGGAACGTTACGGACACTCGGAGACAAAGCTGCGGAGAGCTCGAGCTGGTTTTTTTTCTCCCCATTA
>NW_008583230.1:0-671 GCF_000691845.1 Merops nubicus | reverse complement strand
TCCTGAGCTGGTGGCTGGCTACTCGCCGGCAGGACATTTTGGTGACTGTCACACCGGGGTGTCTGCCCCGGGGCTCCTCTCTGGGGGTGGACCGTAGGCGGTGCCGCGGCTGACAGCGACACAATTCAGCGCGGTTTGAAATGGGAAGGGTGAAAGTGAATCTCGACATTCCATCTGATAGGAAGACAAATACATTGTTCAAGCGCAGTTAAAGATAGTAAATAATAATAAAAACCACCTTGTCAACTAATGACTCGATTAAAATCGCTGCTTAAGATTCCTTATAAAATCTCAATTTTGAGCGCGTCTGGTATTTGATCTACGGCCACATCCTTTAGTCCGTCGAAGTGCTTGTGTTTCTGCCTCATGAACGCACCAGTGGAAGAAATTTTGACACTATTTTTGGTGCAGTAATAGCTAACGTAAACAAATACGTTCACACTTCTCCCCGATTGTCATTCTTGGCCAGCGCCGCGGTGTTACGGTAGCGTCCGTCTGAGCTTCGCAGAGAAGCCCTGGACGAGCGGGTTCCCTTTTCCACGCTAAGAGCATAGCACGCTTTCTACAACAGGGGGAAGCTGTGGGAGCGGGGCCAGCCCGGTTCTGTTCTGTCCGCGAGTGAGGGTCGTGTGCGCGCTGTGCGGGCAGGGCAGAGCCTCCGACGCGGCGAG
>NW_008583229.1:3328-15543 GCF_000691845.1 Merops nubicus | reverse complement strand
CGGCGCGCAGGAGGGGCGCGGCCCCGGTCTAGGGCAGGGCGGCTTGCGCGGCCGGTTCCCCAGAACAAGGCCTGGGAAGTTAACGCAGCGTAACTCCGTCGTCGTTAAAACGCAGCTAGCAGACGTAAGAATTTTCAAGAGTAGCCCGTGGCCTGCGACGGCCGTGCCCCTGAGCACAGAAGCTTGGCAATCGCCATTTCCTTGCCGGGGAGTCGTTACTTAGACGAGGGCTTTGACAAACTGAGGCACGTCAGGAATCTAACCTTCAAATGAGCCTAAAAATGCTGCCGTTTCCAAACCTGTTGGGCAGACAATTTTTGGTTTAAATATCCTCCCAAAAGAGGCACAAAAAGACAGAGAAACCATTTTGTTCACCCTCGTGTTGCTATGGGTTCCTGTTTCCTCACAGCTGCAGTCATCTTCAGACCGTCATTTGCCCCTACCCTCAACAGCCAAATGCCCACCGTGACACAATGTGCATGTCCCTGCCCCTTTGCACGGTGAGAGTTCTGCAGGTCACGGTGGGAGGAAGATGCCATGCTGGCAACTCTTCTGCCAGCCATGGCACAATTGTTTCCATCAGGCTAGGCAACTCTTCCAGTTTAATAACTTCACGTGTTCCCGCCCAATTCTCATGAGAAATATGATGAGCACACACTTGTCCTTAATTTGTTTCTTTCATTCATAGAATCATAGAATGTCTGGGCTGGAAGGGACCTCCAAAGGTCAACTAGTCCAACCCCCCTGCAATAAGCAGGGACATCTCAAACCAGATCAAGCTACTCAAAGCTTCATCTAGCTTGATCTTGAATGTCCCCAGGGATGGGGCCTCCACCACCTGTCTGGACAACCTATTCCAGGGATCTATCACCTTCATACTGAAGAACTTTTTCCTAACGTCTAACCTAAATCTGCCCTTTTCTAGCTTAAAGCCATTACCCCTCATCCTGTCACCACAAACCTTTGTGAATAGTCCCTCCCCTGCTTTCTTGTAGGCCCCTTTCAGGTACTGGAAGATCGCTGTAAGGTCCCCCCAGAGCCTCCTCTTCTCCAGGCTGAACAGCCCCAACTCCCTCAGTGTGTCCTCACAGCAGAGCTGCTCCAGCCCTCCCAGCATTGCTGTGGCTCTCTGCTGAACACGTTCCAACAGCTCCACGTCCTTCTTGTTCTGGGGGCTCCAGAGCTGGACACAGACTCCAGGTGAGGTCTCCCCAGGGCAGAGCAGAGGGGCAGGATCACCTCTCTCCATCTGCTGCCCACGCTGCTTTGAATGCAGCCCAGGATTCGATTGGCCTTTTGGGCTGCTGCTGCGCACTGGTGGCTCACGTCCAGCTTCTCATTTACTGGTACCCCCAAGTCTTTCTCCAGTGGACTGCTTCCTGACATCTCCTCTCCCAGCCTGCGTTGGTAACGTCGGTTGCCAATTCACCTTCAGGCTACTTGCTGCTTTGCTGTAGGGCTGCAGCTGTGTCCTGACCTTCTGTCCCCCAGGGCAGAGAGGTCATCCCTGGCACAGAGCTCCCTTGCCAGCCTCTCTCCCACCTGATGCGGCCCTCTTTGTTTTTAAAGCTGTTTCAAGCATAGCAGGAGGAAAGGGAACCTCAAAAGACAGGTGTGGTGCCCTCAAATGCCAGGACAGAGGATAAACTGCATCTCACTTTTTTGCCTTCTAGTTGGTCGAGAGGTGCAGCAGTTACACCTGGAGAAGAGTCGACACCCCATGCCCGTGGTCGCAGGCACACATTGGGCTTGACCTTGGTTCTCTGACACCTGCTGCTCTGGCCCTGCTGCGCAGGGACGGGCATTTTATCTCAACTCTTCACAGGGCTAAGCATCACGCTTCACAATATGTACAGAAAATAGCATGCTCCGACCTTAAAAGAACAAATGACAACAGAAATTAACAGATTAGTAAACGTGACTAATATCTGTCAGCAGCACATGCTTCGCAAAGCTTCAGTCGTGGTATCAGCACATCAGACAAATGGAAAGCACTGGAGGTGAGAACATCCAGGAGGCAGAAGCGATCCGGCTTTTCTCACGGGGAGCTTGACAAGTCGGTGCAGTGTCACGCTGGACAGCAGATGTGGTTTTTTGTCACATAGTTACATGGAACAGAGCAACTTCATACATGGGTAGTGAATTTTATCATCCTTACATAAAGCTAAATAATTTTCCATTATCAGAATACCTTGGTCAAGTTAATGAAATGTTACGTTGCTGACAAAACCAGAACGGTTCTCTGGTCAGAGTGTGTACCCCAGGCAGAAACCAGAGTTCAGACAGGAATTCCTACATACAGACATCAAAACAATCTTCAAACACCTAGCACTGAATTTTGCAATGGTTTTCTTCCGTAGTCAGTTCTTAGCTGCCTGTGAGGGGACATTATTTTTCATTTAAATTTCCATTGTCTCCATTTATTTTTTTCCTATGCTCTTTGCTCTCAGTATCACCTTTCTCACATTGTATGTTACAGCACCACAGGGATCCCCTAGGTCATGTCTGTATGGTAGCGGTCATTTCCTTAGCGTAGTATGTCCTCACAAGTGAAACCATTTGTGTCTTGCTTTGGAGTAGGCTCCCTGAACCCCTGGCATTCCCCTGCTGCATCTGAGGTCTGAGCTTGCAGCCTGGGAGGTGCTTCCAGCCTACCGTTCACCGTAGCCACATCCTGCAGATTGTCCCTCTGACCCAAGACATTGGGCAGCCTCAGTGTCACCTACAGACTCACAGTACCTCACTTTGCATGGTACTTCTGCTCTGCTCACGGGGTAGTTGTGGTGACCCAGTCTTTGTTGAAAGTTATAAGCTGTCTCACAGACAGAGCTGGTCCCAAACACCCTCTGCCGTGGAGAGCGGCACCCTCACTGCTAGCCCTTAAAGGAAGTGCCTGATGCTGAGCACTCCACCCTCTAGTTCTAGCTGAATGAAAACATCCTTCCTAACCTCTTTGTCTCCCAGACACAGCCGTACCCTGCTTCTCACCTCACCCCACAGCCCTGGCAGCACACGGCCTTGGGACAACAAAGCCACGTAGGCTGCTTTTCAGTCAGCTCTCCTTCCATGAGGGGGGGGTACGCGAGGCACAGCATAAGCAGCTCCCCATGCCCCCCTTCCAGCTTTGCTGCTCTCCATCCTCTCACTTTTGGGAGAAGGGTTGCCCAGAGGGTGATATGTTGGGTGGGCACATGCAGGTCCACACAAAAGATTCTCAGGGCAGTGAGGAGACAGCGACAGCCTCAGGGCAGCAGGTCCCTGGCAAGTTGAGATCAGGAGGCTTCTGCTAAGATGCACAAGGAGTGGATGAAATCAAAGAGCGCTCACCAGAATAACTCTGCCACCCTTCTTCACTCACCTGAGTCCCACCAAATTCCTTTGGCAGTATGGAGGCTTTGGTGCAGCTGCCCTAGACAAGAGCAGGAGGGACACTGCACTCATCAAACCACCTTGGCTCCTCGCAGAGGAAAACCTTCCTGCCAAAATGCCAGCTGCAATGCCATCCTATCCTGCTGGCCCAGCCTGGGGCTTTCACATTGTCTATCTGCAGCTATGACATCACTGGACAAAACGCCCATTTGCCTGAGCAGAGGAAGTCTTAATTTTCCACCTTTATTATGCACAAGACAGTGCAGAAAGGTTCGCAATCAAGGAGCTTTGTGGTGTGTTGTACAGCAAACCAACCTCTGCTAGCCAGCACCCTTGCTTATGCTTGTGGAGCGGCCGCTGAGGCCACACTTTCCTGTGCACGCCCATGCATATCCCTCTGAGCCAAGGTGAGGGGTGAAGCAATGGGCAAAGGAGCAGAAGTCCACAGGTTGCTGGGGTTAAAGCAGCCGGGAGGTCACTGAGGCAGAGGGCAATGGTCATACAGACCAGACTCATCCATTTCATCTCAGGTGTCTTCAATGTCTTGCGCCACTCCACACAAGTGCCTGGATCTAGAGAGATGTCTGGAAAGGATCTCCCTCGGGGCAAAGCTTTCCAAAGTCTTTCAGACCACCTAGGATGGGGATGATGGGGATGGCTGTGGGCCAGAGCCCTGGAGGTTTCCAGGGAAGACCTATGGACATTCCAGATCTTCTCTCATACAGACCAAAGAAATGCAAGTTCTTCAAACTGTACTTTAAAAATCAGCATACAGGAGGGAAAAAAAAAAAAAAAAAAAAAAAAGAGAGATCTAGATGCTAATCTTTACATCAGTTAGGTCACTCTATGCCTGGAGATCATTTGCCTTGCAAATACTCTGTTGTTACATGCTGGGTCCCTCCCTACTCACTTAAATGATTAACTCCACCCCAAAAAAGAACTTTTGCTGAAACTGCTGGAGGAGAGGTGAATTCTACCCCTGAAACCATGGGTCCTGTCAGCTATTCGTCAGAGACCTATGACTTGGTGAGTGGGACCTGGCTGTGCTTGATAACAGGGAGAGCAGCTAGAGCTTGGGAGGGCCAAAAGACCTGGGTTCTATCTGTCTGTCTTCTCATCCTCCTGTTAGCAGAGAGAGAGGGCTTAAGTGATTTCTTACGTCGGTGCAATCAGCCCTTGCATCACTTAAGTCCGGACTTGACCGACAAGGGGACTGTAAGTGGACAGTGCAGCGCTTGCAGCCTGCAGCCACTGTGGCCCAAGGGTGCCAAGTGCCTTAGGGACAGCTGCCTAAATACCGGGCCCTCACGCGCAGGTGTTCTGGCAAGCGCGAAGCCTGAGCACCACCCGTGCATGGGGATAAAGACAGCGCTGGGCGCCCAGGTGCCAGGCGGCTCACCAGGAGAGTCATGTTGCTGCAGCCCCATCTCATGCTGCCAGCCCGTCCCAGTCTCTGTTCCCTGCTGTCCCACTCTCCGCATGGCCATTGACACAACGTGGGCTTAAAACACTCGTTCTGAGTTAGCCGCGTTTTGCACCAGTTTTCGGTGGTATAAAGGACTGTGCACGCAGTGGGCAAAGCCCTTGAAATCTTGCCTAGTTTATTTGCATGTCAGGAATATCCAAGCAAACGCAATGCTATCTCTGCACGCGTGAAAACCCTCGGCACAACCATACCCGCTCCTACCCCTGCTTGCTGGCTCCAAGAACATGCTGCCGTGGACTCTGCTGAAAAGGCAATGCAGTATATTTGCAAGAGGGGGATTTTTAAAAGGGGAAGATAAATTGCAAGTACTTCTGATAGGGAACGATGACACTGTGCATTCTGCCCCGTAAGTTCTCTCCCCTGCGTGTGCAAGTGAAAGACAGCAGCTGCACTTTTTAGAGTATGTTGCGCTATCCAAGGGGAAGTCCACAGCAGTGCTGTCGCTAGCCTGGTTTTCAAATGTTGCAGCTCAGAATTTATTTTTTAACGCAGTGTCTCTCTGCAGCAGACCTCAGTTTTGGTTAGCTTTTCTAAGAACCTAAACTAACACGGTGGCCATTCCTTTAGAACTTTTTGCAGAAGACATCTGCTGAAGTTCAATGGCAGTGCTAATGCCAGCCGAGAGGTTAAAACCAAACTCAAAACTTTCTTGTTTCTATGCTGGTTCATTCCTCCAGCTGAAGTCTCCATTGGAAATCTGTCTCACTACCAGAAAACCAGTGAAACTGAAGCGTGCCAGCCACCCACCTGCAGCATGTCACACGCTATTAACAAGCAGCTGCTTGTGGCAAAACTGCATCGCTTTTAACACAGGGTGATTAAGGAGCACTGGGATCTGTTACTGGTACACAATACTTTCCAGAAACTTAGCTTAGCAATTTTACCTCTGCTGTGAATTTTTTTAAGCTGTAAAGGAAACCTTGTCTGTGGAAGTAAACTTGGCTTTGGGACTGAGCACCGACAGTCAGGTGCAAGAACTGACTTTCCTCAGACTTCTCACAGTCAGGAGTTTGACACGCGTGTCCCACCTCTGTCTCCTGGGATGTTCCCAGGGTTTGGCTCCCTCTCTGGAACAGGTCACAGATCTCACACGAGCAATGCCACATTTGCTTTGGTGGTCCATGTGTTGCTTTACTTAGTGTTTGGTGCTCATAGCATCAACCTACCCACAGATATTTGCAAGAAAGGCTTCAACAGTGCCCTGTCAAAGCAACAACAAAAACTTTGCCCTGTGCACTCACCAGAGAGGATCGCTTGACCAACTGAGCAGATGTGGAAGGAAAACCAATGATAAGATTTGCACCAAAAGGGCATTTATCTTAGTCTTGCCCAGCAAATGCAGTGAGAGGCTCACCTAAACTTTGACACTGTACAGGACTGCTCAGCTCTGTAGCCTTGTGGAAAAGTAATGTGCCGAAAGCAATAACCCCATTTCTCTGTGGCAAGAAAGCTTTGCCCACTTAACCTTCCTCAACTTCAGACTAGAGAAACAAAATCATAGTTGCAGAAAACCTACCAAGATCCCCACCAGGTCCCCTGAGCTGCTGCAGGCCAGTTTTCGTTGTAACAGGACCAACACAACTCAAGAGCCATGAAGGCACCTGCTCTACAGGAACGTGGCATTTCCATGGGCTTTTTCTCTTAGTCATGTTTCCCTATTTCAGCACCCAGAGAGGGGCTGAGCAGCAGCTCTGTTGGTAACTTGCACCAATGTGGGTGATTGAAGGCTTTGGGAATGAAATGTATTTCTCTTGGTCTCAGCACAGGTTAGAAGGGAACAAGACACCTGGAAAATCTCTAAAGGTGCACAAGCTGCTTTTCTTCTGCAATCAAATATTTTGATTGCTACTTATTGTGGGGAACTGAGAAAAGCAGCTGACATGCAGAGACCAGAATATTTCTGAGATGTGGGTGAGAGTGGAAAAGGGATCCCTGAACAAAGAGCATCGAGGAGTGGGCTTCCCAGGCATGCACTTGACCGCCCAGTTACAGAAAAAGACACAACTTAATTGCTTACCCCCAAATCTGGCTGTAATTGTATTGCAGGAGACCTGTACAAAGGTCCCCCTGTGCACGCACCATTGACTTCTTCCAGATCAGGCAGCCACTCACTTCCAGTCCTAGAAATGGGAATCACAGCAGAGTCCCCAGAAGTCTTGGCTTATCACATACAGCGGATCTCCTGCAGATCTAGTCCCTGCCCTTCCTGTTTCAGCCTGGACTCTGACTTTTTATCCTCTTTTATTTGTCTCCAACTCATCTCTGTCTGCTCCCACCCACACTCTGTGCTCTGTTCAGAGGTGCATGAGAGGACGCCTCAGACACAGCTCAGCACACGCTTCCCCTGCCCGCAGTGAGTGGCTTACAGTAAGAGCCCTACCTGCCATCTTATCAGCAATCAGATGGTGTCCGATAGTGGCACAACCTCCGCACCTCCAGCTCCAAATGCAGGGTGATGCTGGAAACCGTTCAGCAGCCGAAGCCATTGAACACCGTGCAGGCTACCATCCGCTCTCATCAATGGCACTGGCACGGCTCCTGGCAGTGCTCCGACGCTCTGGCCCGCAAACCCAGCCATTTCCCATGATTTCCTTTTTCCCTTGGACGCTGGAACCTTCCAGCCTGTCCCCACTGAATTTTCCCACTCTGACACATATTCCCTTTGGAGTTTTCAGTGTGATCACCCATATGGCTCAAGCAGACTGGCTGGTCATTGTACCAAATAGCAAAGGTTTTCAGTCTTGGTTTTCTTGGGGGGGACATTCAATGAATCTGGCCTTGGCCAAGATGTCACGGGTTTCTGTGTGCATTGGTAACTCCTGACACAGGCTCTGGGTACAGACTAGGCAGGAAATATTTTCAGTCCCAGGGAGAAAACAAACTGGGAGGGATTTCTAAAGGCTTTTGTCTTTAACATTAATCTCTAGTATCATACACTAAATGGGAAAAAGAATTGTTCTTTGGCAATACGAATGCGTCTCACTAAAGGCTTGCAGCCACATCATTACATTAGGGGAATACAGTCTTACGCATTTGAGGTTTTGGGCAGGGAGAAGGACTCCCAGCCCTCAGGAGGACCCACTCTTACCCACTTGGGAGCAAGCACCGTGGTATCACAGCACAGCAGCAGCACCGCTTGGTGCAGAAAAGTGGGGAATGGGACAGTGGCAAGACCAAGAGTAACTTGGGTCAGATCAAAATCTGCCTGGCTCAACTCTCTTTCTGGCTGTAGCCAAAGGTAGAGGCCTGAGGAAGAGGGCAAGAGCTGGGCAAACCTATTCCATACTTCCTTCAAGGGCTCGTTCACCCTCCTGCTATCTGGCACTTGGGGACCGCCTTAGACAGCTGCCTGCTCTGCACATTCGGTAACGCTCTGTAGAATTCTTCCCCACCACCATGCCTGGGCTCCCCCAGAGCCGGGCAGATGGTTTCAGCAGCGCAGCAGTTCAAGACGAGCGCTGCCCCTGCAAAGTCACCTCTTTACCCCACAGTCACGTGCAGAGGCACCCGGCGCGTCACCCTGAGGAGCTGGCCCGGGAGCCAAGAAACAGAAATCACCCTTCTCTAGCTAGGCACAACACAAGATTTGATGCTGGTCGTGGTCATGGCTTTGCAGCATGTAGGGGGAGCAAAAAAAACCCAAATTAGCTCTAAAACTGTTCAAAGCAGGGCTAGTATTTTTAGGTGGGAACTTTGGCTGAGGAGGGAAGGAACAGCAGGTGCAAGCGGCTACAGCTGGCAGTGAAAGGTATGAAAGCAGCGAGCAGAGACTTCCGCTGTGGTTGACACCGAAGTCTCAGCGCTGGTCTCCAGAGAGCGTGTGGGTGGGGGAGCAGGTAACTGCTGCAGAGCTCTTCCCACTTGTCACTAACTTCTCAGCTTGCCACAGGCCTCTTGTGCCGCTCTCTTTTCACGCTTGTCTGCATCCGAGCCCTTTGCTTTTGCGAACGCCCAGCTTCTGCAAGGTGCCAAGGCAAGCCTGGCCGGAGCGTGCCCACTCTCTGGGTGGCTCATCCCGAGCATGACATCAGCTCCCCAGCACTTGGGACTTGACCACAGTCTCAGCCCAAAGAAAGGCTGCTCACCTGGCAAGGAGCTACAGTGGGCCAAGTGTGAACCACATCTGTGGTGGCTCTATCACACTTTCCTTACCAGGTATCAGCCCAAAGGCTGAGTGGTGTTTTCAGATTCCCTTTTCTGCTCGGACTGCAATTCATTCAGAACCACAGAGTTTACCAACAGAGCAGATTCCTCCCTCCAGCATCCATCCCCGTAGCTATGGCACAGCAGCACCTCAGAGGCCTTCCTCCAGCCGTGTGTGAGCACCCACCCCACACCTTTCTCTGAGCACATGGAAAGCAATCTCAAGCATGGCCACTGCAGTCCCCATCTCACCTTGCTTTGGCCCAAGCAGCTCCCAGGTCTCCAAGGAGAGGCAGAAGATGAAAGGATCAGTGCACATAACTTGAGGTACAGATGTGCCCTGTGCTGAATCTCACCACCTTTGCTCCTGACAGCAAACAGGACAGGGGCAGTCTGTGTCAGAAATAAGTGGGAAAATCAGGAAAGCTAGCAGAGGAGGATTCTCTGCTGTGTGAGGAGCCAAAAACCACCAGCAGGTAATTCAGCAAGAACCAGAGAATAAAAACGCTCATCTGTCTGGACACCAGAACGTCCCCAAAATACACCAGTTAAAGATTACAGAGTGAGCAGCCCTTGCTATCACAAATCAGGACAACCCTCTCCATATGCTGCTGTGCCTCCTGGCACCAGAAGGGCCTCGCAGTTCTCCCACTGCAGACAGGCAGGTGGGCTGTGGGATGGGGGAATGCTTAGCTGCAGGTCTGCCAGGTGCAGCTGAGGGACTGGGTTCTCATGTTCAGAAACTCCCGGTAACCAGACTCTCTCTGTTCCCCAGAGCCAGGTGGAGCTGAGCGGTTACTACGAAGCTGAGAACACCACCCCTTCTTTGGAGGGCTACTTTTGCTTCAACCCAGCCTCATCTGTGGTTGGCGACCAGAGAGACCCCTTCAGAAAGGTCTTCATGCCCCTCATCTATCTGCTAATGTTCGTGTTGGGGAGCATGGGCAATGCCCTCGTCCTAGTCATTTTAGAGAGGTTCAAGCGGTCTCGCACGACTACAGAAAACTTCCTTTTCCACCTCACCCTGGCCAACCTGGCACTGTTGCTCACCTTCCCCTTCAGCGTGGTGGAGAGCTTGGCTGGGTGGGTATTTGGGAAGTTCCTCTGCAAGCTCCTCAGTGCTGTCCACAAGATCAATTTCTACTGCAGTAGCATGCTGCTGGGGTGCATTGCAGTGGACCGCTACTTGGCCATTATCTACGCAATCCACACCTACCGCAAACGCAGAGCTCGCTCCATCCACCTCACCTGCACAGCTGTCTGGCTCTGCTCGCTGCTTTTGACCTTACCTGATCTCATCTTCATGGAAGTCTGGACTGACGACAGCAACCGCAGCATTTGCTATTTTCCGGAGGTCGGAATCGATGGCAACAATGCCTGGCTGGCAACCCGCTTCCTCTACCACACTGTGGGCTTCTTTGTGCCTCTGCTGGTCATGTGTTACTGCTACACGGCCGTGGTCCGGGCTCTGTGTCAGTCCCAGCGCCTGCAGCGGCAAAAAGCTGTCCGTGTGGCCATCCTCGTCACAGGGGTCTTCTTGCTCTGCTGGAGCCCATACCACATTGTCATCTTCCTGAACACTCTTACTAAGCTAGAAGCCTTCACCAAGAACTGCCTCTTGGAAGACCAGCTGGACACGGCCATCATGGTGACAGAGGCTATTGGCTTCACACACTGCTGCCTCAACCCCATCCTCTACGCCTTCATTGGAGTCAAGTTCCGTAATGACTTCTTCCGGATCCTGCAGGAGCTTGGCTGCATAAGCCAGGAGACCCTGCAGGACATCCTGGAAGTGGCGAGGAAGGGCAGAGGGATCGAGTCTGACAATACCACCTCTATCTCCACTTTCTAGCTGGGAAAGGCTGCCTGAAGGGCAGAACCGGCCTGGGGCTTGCCTTCCCAGTGGTGCACGTGTGGCCTCAGTCCTAAGTTTCACAAGCCTCCCCACCACTTCCTCAACTCCTCAGGAAACTGAGGTCTGATAGCCACCAAACACCCAAATTCCACCAGACACTTTCTGTGGCCCCTCTTAGTTCTCATACCTGTAGAAATCTGCCTGGTAAGCATGGGCTGTCTGATGGTCGCTCTGGCAGTGCTGGATGACCCTGAGCGGGTTGAACCTGAGGTTTCCGCATCTCCCTTGAAAGACTGACAACAGTGGTCCTGTGCACAGGGCCAGGCAAGAGACTGGGTGCCAGGGGCATGGAAAAAATGTGCAGCCAAGTAAACGTGGAGTGGTGTCAGCGAGTGAGGGCCGAGGACAAAAACTAAGCAGGTCGCCATATGTCACCAGCTCACATAGGTAGAGAAATACTCAAAGAAATCAGTGGGACTCATTTGCCACAGCAACTGGAATAAGAAATGGAGGTAGGAACTGTAGGGGGTGCAGAGCTTGCTCCAACAGCCTGGGCACTTAGGTGCCAGACGGTCTCTGGCTGCAACAGGACTCCTCCTGCTGCGTGACATCCCCCCACCAGCCATGACACATTGATCTTCCTGACTCGGCTTGTGCCAGGAGGTCCTGCCGCAGACTAAGATCTAACTGTCAGAAATTCCTTTCCTGACACCAGCCACATCCTTTCCTGCGCTTTTGATCCGTCTTACTGCTGTTAAGAGCTCCAGTGAGTGACGGCTGAACTGAATGTCTGACTACGCAAAAGCTTTCCTTTAAGGAAGAAAGCTAAAGAAATGTTTCTACGTTTCTGTCCTGAGACTGAGCAGAGGGGAGATGAACAACACAACTTTGCAAGGCTGAAGTTTTAACTTTTTTTTTTTTTTTAGCTAGTTGTACAGCCATACGTGAGCCCTGAGAGCAAGGAGACCCACTGCCCCCAGCTAAAGAAAAGAGCTCTTTTGCATAATTTCTGGGTTCTTTTTAGTGGGCTGAGAGGGAATGTAGCGTTTCGCTTTGCACAGCAACTTCTGATTTTTTCACTCCACCTGCATCTATGGGGCTTTCAGAGGTTTTGTGCATCCAGGTTTACACAGAACAAACCTAGGCACTGGTCTTGCCCTGAGCCACAAGTTCAGCACGAATCCAGCAGGACATACAGAGCATTGCTCCCTTAGGTTTCTCTTGCTAGCTAAGCAGCTCTGTGGCCTGAACCATACGTGAGCCATATGTACCAACTGGCCCATGAGTATGACCCTGATCACAAACACACTTTAAAATCTGCTCTTCCATTCATCTCGCTTTTAAAGTGAAGTCAGAATAGCA
>NW_008583229.1:0-3297 GCF_000691845.1 Merops nubicus | reverse complement strand
CCTTCTGCATCAGGAATTCTGTGCTACATTCACTTCTAAAGTTCAGCCAGCTAACAAAGGGCTTGGTTGCAGCCAAACCTCACTGTACCCAAGGGCCCTGCTAAAAAGACCAGTCATTATAGAAGGGGTCACGTTACATTGGTCCAGCCCAGGCAGAGTGCTAAACAGCTCACTCCCAAATTGTGATGTGAGGAGCAAACTCCCCAAGCATAAGGCTTTTCAGCCCACCATTTGCTGCAGTGCTGCATCTTCAATGCCAAAAAAAACCTTCAGGTAATGGCGACCATCGGAAGCCTGCCCTTGCTAAATCGATGGTCGTACCAGTGAGCAAACCTATTGCAGAGGCATTGTAAACACCCCCCCCCGCCCCCAGCCCCGGTTCTGATGGGAACTCTGTTCCTACACAAAAACATTACTGAAGAAATGAACACTCAGAGTATAAAATTCTTATGGGGCTCACAAGGTAAACAGAAAAACTGCACGCAAAATAAAAGTAAAGATTATGCATCTATTCTTACTATAGCTTTTAGTATTTGGCATGTTGGTTAACTTTCAGAAAGTTTTAATGTGAGCTGTAATAAACAATTAAACAAAATACAGTCTTCTTGTGTATAACACCAGTGAGCAGTTGTCTGCAGTCACATCACTTCAGTGAAAAAACGCATCAGAGAGCACTAAGTGGCCTGGTGGCACCTTTCTGACAAGTGTTGCTGTTCGCCTATGGAGACCACAGGGCTCGTAAGAGCACCTTGCTCCCGACTCCCTTCACCAGTGCCACAGAAGGCTCCGCTGCGTTCAGGGTCAGTCCAGACCTGCATTAGCTCCCTGCTTTACAGGGCCTCTTCCACCGACTGCAGCATCTACTACCCTGGACTTACAGCTACTGAGTGGAAAGCCACTCTTGCACCCAGGTTTGGATCAGTGAGCTGGGGGAAGGATCAGCTAGGAGCTGGCAGACCCTTTCCCAAAGAACAGATATTGCTCCTCCTGCAACTGACTGCAGCCAGCCTGCTGAATGGTGATGAGAACTCCTCAAGAGGAACTGTCCTTTACCACAGAGGAAGCTGGGCTTTCCACTCGGCAAAATCCTCCCCATCACCCTGAGATTGCATGGCTGTCACATGCTTTGGCCCTGAGCAGGCTGCCCACAAACACTGCAGACCTTTGGGCTCCACCGTGGAGCTCTGCTTGGCCCCCAGCCCACTGTTTCAGTGTTCCCAGGCTGCTGGGAAGGGGCACTGAGCCGAGAGGAGCTCCGAGGTGGCTCCTGCAGGGAGTGGGAAGGTGGCGTGTGGGGAGGTCACGTTAACCACCATCCACAGCGCACGCTCTGCGCCCCCAGCCCTGGGCTGCGCTCTGCAGACAGGGCTGGAAGCAGACAACCCAGAGAAAGGCCTGGTCCTCACTGAAGGCAACCTCAGAGCAGGGCATACAAAAAGACACCCACAACAGCATGCTGCTCTGCATTCCCTACAGGACGACCGAGTCTCCCAGGAGACAGAGCTGGGGTGTTTCAGCAGAGCCTCCTGCCACACACGCGCAGCGACGACGGGGCCGTGGTGGGCAGCAGAGCGTGCACCGAGGAACGTGAGCCAGGGAACGCATGAACGAACGTATGCCTGGGAGCGCTGCAGACAAGGGGCTCTCCCCACACCCTCGCACCCCTCCTAGCAGCTCCAGCACCCCCTGCTCTGCTGTGAATCTCACAGTTTAATTTTCCTTACCGAGGTGACAACCTACTTCCTCACCTCAGTCTCTTAGAACCAAACAGATACTCGAGCACTTCACTATCTGTACTGCTGCCTGCCATGTCTTCCTTATTTTGAACACGATTGGATCTGGACAAATGACACCACAGCCATGAAGGTTCATGACCCCGGGTTTGGGGCACCGTGCCCCGTGCACCACCCCAGCTTTGCACACAGGCAACAACACGATCCCTTTCCCTGTCCAAGCCCTCAGAACCATCCTCTCTCCCCGCTGCAATGGCAGCGTGCTCTGCATTTGCTATGGCTTCCCACAAGCATGCAGCAGCTATAGCACATGCAATCTTTGCCAGACCACGAGATGCCCAAAACAAGGGGGAACTGTGGGGCTCAAGGCACCAGCAAGCAGCTTGGGCAGCAAGTCCCTGCTCTAGGTCACTCCTCTGCTCTGTGGTCCTGCCCAGGCCTCCATAGTGGCCCTGCCTGGCCCCCCACCAGCCCTGTGCATGCCCCTCTACCTACCTGGGAGGATCATCCTGTCCAACAACAGTTGTGAAGGCAATTCCCTGTCCCCAAGCCAGCTTCCACCAGCTTTAAGCAGCAGGTCCCAATCACTGCCTGCTACAGACAAGGCACAAACTCACACACAGGTCTGCACTAGGCACAGGTGTTAAGCTCCTCCAAGGAGCATGAAGACATCCCAGGAAGGGCAGGAGCTTCTCTTCACGTGGAGGCATGCAGCAACCACTTAGAAGTCACAGGAGGTGGGACCAGCAGCACTGGAAGCCACACTCACGGCTCGGGGGGGCTGGCCCCTGTGCCTCACCCACCCCTTCCAGGGGCCCTGCAGCTCTCTTGCTGGGCAGAGCGGCTGGGAGCAGATGTGGTTGGGAACAGTTACGGAGACAGGGACCAGCAGCTGGCAGGAACAGAAAATTAGGCTGTTTGCCTCGCCACTTTTACCTGTTAACAACAGCTAGGAGAGATGGTCTATTTCAAGCCACAAGGGCTGGAGGAGGGCAGAGATCAAACAGCACAGCCTGTACTTAGGCAGCAAAACCCACCCTACGGTAACAAACCCCTCTAAGCTCTATGGTTGGGTCTCATTCCACGCTGGGGAGGCCAGCATGCAAGTAGCCAAGGAGGGCCAAATTGTCCACCCTGCACAGACTGTGGCACGCGCTGAACAGCCGACCCTAGGACAGGGCTGTCCGAATTTCAGAGGAAGAAAACTGTGGCCAAGTCTCAGCATACCTTAAGCACGGACAATTCCTGCACCCCAGAAGAGCTGAGCTCCACTCCTCTCCAAAAGAGCCTCCACCTGATGTGAGGTATTTATAGTGGGGGTGAGCTGAGCCCCTCTGATCAGCCCCAACCCGCTGCAGCTGATGCTGGCTGAGCTCCTGGGAGATGGGCTGAGCACTGAAGACAGGCACAGGTTCAGGTTTTGAAATTTGTCTTTTTAATAAAAAGGCACCTATAAAACAGGTCAATACATTACAGGCAGCACAGATACCCAAAAACAAGCCTAAAAATTGTTTCAAATAAAAACCAATAAGATGTCTTCACATATTGTATTTATATATTTATA
>NW_008583228.1:0-3635 GCF_000691845.1 Merops nubicus | reverse complement strand
CGCCCCGCCCCAGCTGCCGCCGCCCCGGCACGCCAGATAGCTAACTGAAAATTAAGTGGGTTCTTCTCCTGCTGGCGCCCTCCCTTTGCAGGAGCGGGAGAGTTCTCCGCAGGGAGGCATGGAGAGAGGAACGGAACGCGAGGCGGTCAGCGCCGTGCTGCTCTCGGCACTGGAAGGCTTGCCCTTTCTGCAGCATTGACTGGAATACGGGTTACAATGCCATGTTCCTGCCGGAACGGGGCAAGTGAGCAAAACCGTGTTGAAAAGCGTATCAAAAAGCAATAGTACTTGAGTGTAGGTTGCACTGCAGCAGCCCTTCAAAAACAAAAGAGGCTGTTACACTGTCAGCCGCTTCTTAGGCAGGAGCTCATCTCAGAATTAATCTGCAAGGCAGCGATGCTTTCCCTGAGATTACCTCCAAGAACTACGCCAGGCAATTAGCCTGGGATTTTGTACAATGCACTAAATTTTTAGTAAATTTCTTTTCAAATATTTGGTATCTTCAAGAAACTTCATCTGACCAAAAATCTGCATAGAGAATCACAGGATTCTTTCTTTGCCCTGAGGTTTCTTTTCCCTGTGAGCAGTTCGGTTTCTTCTACTGAGTTTTAGTGGATAGTAAACTGTAGCTAGATGGCAAACTCTTGGGGAAGACATTACAAAATCAAATGCAATGAGCCTTCAGAATGGCTTGGGACTCCTAATTACTCTGACAATACTTCTTCTGGTATTAGCATAAGTAATAACAACAGATTGGAAATGATTTTGAGCAGAGCAAGGAAAAATAACTGTTGCAAAGGAAGCAGATAATGATAGAAGGTGTCTCAGCTGCCTCTTCTTGTGAAAAAAAAAAATGTTATTATATAATTTCTACTTCTTACCCAAATAGATTGACTCAAATGAGCATTTACACTGGCTGACAATAATCAATATTTATGTCTCCAGCCTCCTTTACAGATGCCCTGAAGTAAACTGGATAGATAATTTAACTGTTACTAAGAGCTACAAAGAAATTCCACAAAATCATGGCAAGTCACCATCAAATCAAGATTTTGCCAGCCTTCCAGAAAACTCCACTAAACCCATTCTGAGTACTGGCATAGCAGCATGCTGTTGGAGAAGCATCATGAGATTTATTTATTTATTAATGCTTGCAAGCACCTCCCCAATGGAGTTTCTGGGATCTTCTTACTAATTTTATCATTTCCACTTCAAATGCAAACTGCTCTCTAGACTGTTTCCAGAACACATAAAAAGACGGTCCCTATAAGGACAGATAATTTAATGTATTTTAGAGGAATCGACACTGGACAGTTAATACACAGTTTTTTAATGTATACTATATATATATGTATATATAAAGAGTTTAATGTAATGCAGTAGGAAACAAGAACCAAATTAATTCCTTATTGGTAGAGATCCCAGCTCTACCATTGTATCTATGTTTCTAAAGTTGGAGCTTTGTTCTTTTTGTATCTCATCTTTTGGCTTTACCAAGCCAGCATAGTTGTTAGAGCAATATTGCAGATATTCTTTGTGCAACATGACCCAGTCTCAAACTCTTGCACTGCCTTTGGCAATCAACAGTGAAATAAATATATACAGATGACTCAGTATTGTAACTGTGACTAGTATGCTAACCTCACTCATTCTTTCTGTCTGTCTGTCGTAGTTATTTCTAGGGCACCATACTATCTGAATGCTAAAAATTGTCCTTGACAGGAGCCAAACCCACACATGCTCCGTTTCTGAAGAAGCAAGGTGATTTCTGGCACCAGAATCCCAGTTCTAGCTGGGGAAGAATGAATCTCTCTAAATAAAATAATTGACCAGTATGGTAGCCACACACTTGGAAGTTATCTTAAACCAAAACTTGGTTGCAGTCTTC
Source organism: Merops nubicus (assembly GCF_000691845.1). Classification (NCBI taxonomy): domain Eukaryota; kingdom Metazoa; phylum Chordata; class Aves; order Coraciiformes; family Meropidae; genus Merops; species Merops nubicus. The sequence goes on along the minus strand of NW_008583228.1, from coordinate 1,747 downwards.
AAATTCTGGAAGTTTATCCAAGTTTTTTGTTTTTCCTGCCACTTGCAGAACACATTTTGCTATTTTAGTATCAGAGAGGGCACCTAAAATACCATCAAATACATATTTTTGGTAGGTTTGAAACCAAAAAATACAGGAAATCTGAGGTGTAGTGGGCTGCAACTCATAGCCTCTAAATTTTATGTAAGACTGCATGCAATTAAGTACTTCTCTGGACATTTTCTAGATCCCCACATTAGTATTTCTTAGCAAATTTAAATTTGGGAATATGCTCAGAATGCTAACTTGTCTTACCTTTGAGACTAGCAATCACAGGAAAAGAAAACAAATACCATATTTGGCAGTAAAAATAACTGGTACTTTATATAGCATATTCCCCTAATTTCAGATATGTTCATATGTTGGCAGCAACAAAATTACTTAAGAAAGTATTGGCATTATGTTCTGATAAAATTTTTGAGAGTAAGTAGGGAATTATTTGGTTAACATTTCTTAGAAGCATAACCTATGGAAGGAAAATTCAGTTTTAGAGATCGGGACTAATAAACAGGCAGATGTGAATATAAGAGGAAAAAAGGATCTGTTCTATATACATCACAATGTATTGCCCAATAATGATCTGAATTTTGATAGAAACTTGTTTTCCTGGGTAGTCAGGAATGCACACAGTATTGTATTGCTGTTGCACTGATAACGTACCTATGTACTCCTTCATGCCTATGCAGTAAACTAGGCTGAAGTAAGTCCTGCTTGCTTTACACACCTCCAGGAAAAGCTGCCTGGAGCCTCATCTACCCACAGCCTCAGCTCATCAGGCTACAGATTGCTCTTTTCTAAATCTGACCTAAGGTCAAAGCCCAGGGCAGCTGATGGGGTTACTTGTGCTGGTGCTAGTGGGTTTTTCTCTAGGTCCTAGGACAAGGAAGAGAATTAGAACAGAAATATTTTACCTCCTTTTTTCATCTTCATGATCTTTTTTACCTTCATAAGTTACCTTCTTTTCTTCCAATTACATACAATAAACCCCCTAGAATTTAACACAATATTTTCCAATACTGTTGAAAAAATATCTCTAACTGAAAAAGAGTAACAAATAAATAAATAAATAAATAAATAAAAATAAAAATCATTGCCAGTCAAAAGTGAGTGAGGTAGGTCCTCAGGCAGTGCTCCGTGGGCCAGGGGCCGTGTCGGGACCCAGCCGGGCGGGGGTGCTGCCAGCCTGCAGGGCAGAGGAAATCGAGAGGGAGAGCAGAAAATACTCACAGCACTAAGTATAAATGCCACTCATACTGACATTCAAACACATCAAACATACTTGTTTTTAGAAAGGCCTGAATATCAATAACTTCTTATCAGAGAAATAAAAATTCACTAGTATATCAAGTAATACATAGAACACCAGCAAACCCACTGATCACAAGAATGGAATGAAAATCGCTTGTGTTCACAAAATAGTGTAAAATATTATGTGAAATTCTGTGTTACTGTGATCAATAATGGAAAGTATATAGATCTAAAATATATTTAATGATTCTGATCTATGTGTACACCAAGAGCATTGTTATGCATAGCTCAGAAGCCTGGACACTACAGGAAGAGCAGCTAAGCTACATCAGTCAGGACTATCCCACCCAGATCTTTAGGCAAAACTACTGATCAGATGCAGTTGCTGATCCAAATATTCCATTTTGAAGAGGCTGCATAGACAGTAAAATGAAAATCATAGAATCATAGAATAGAATCA
>NW_008583227.1:0-7583 GCF_000691845.1 Merops nubicus | reverse complement strand
CGGGGGCAGGTGGCCTTGGGGTGCGGGTCACCTCGGTAGTGCCAGCTGGTGTGTGGGTCAGGGCCCTTCCTCTTGGGTGTTCCCCAAGGACAGAGACGGAGTAGTCTTTGTGGGCACATGTATTTGTATACATACGTAGATTTTCACATTTTTAAAAGCAGTTTCCTTACAGACTGTTGTATCGACCGATATAAAGAACCCATGGACACCCTCCAGCCGGTTGGTAGCTGGGTTTGACAGGCACGGGCCCAGGGCGCTCAGCCAGCCTGGCAGGAGGGAGAGCAAAGAGGAGGTGGCAGCAGCCTCCAGCCCGTGGCGCAGTGTGGTGAGCAGGGAGAAAAGGGAGCGAAAACTGTCACTGTGACCCTGGGCAGGAGGAATCCGCTGACGGGGACGTGCCTCACATCTCAGGCTCCTGCTGGGTGACACCACCTGTAACAATACACTCGTGTGAGGGTGGCACAGGCAGCCGAAGCATTCAGGTCATCAGGATGTGAGTGGCTAAGGCAGCTTTTCTCCCTGGAGTTGTAAATCTGTTTTCATTACAGCTTTATTCTTCTAATTCCTGCGAGATTTTCCTTTGGAACACTGTGTCTTCAGAATGAAATGCAGGCAGCTCTGAGCTATTGGACATATCAAACGTACTGACTGACGAAGAGCCTGTCTGACAACACTAGCCTAACCTCCTTGGTGGTAACCTCTGTGCAAGGCTGGCAAAATTTAGGTTTTTCTAGTTTCCCTGCCAATGTCTGAGTTCTCTGACAAAGAGTACACTTATGTCAGCTGTCCCTTCCAGTTCCAGTCAATTGGTTTGCAAGCAGAGCATGAAGATTTCTGGCTGACTCTTGTTTGGACATAGAGGCTGCGTGTCATCCAGTTTGGAAAGCTTTTGGAGAGACAGTTTTGGCAGAAAGCAAGATGGTATCCCACGACCCTCCCCCCCAGCAAGTAAATTTGATGCCAGAATTTGACCTATAGCATCTTTCTAAAATAATGTCCCTGATGGTGATAAATCTCTGCTCATACATTATCTGCTCTCACCTCCCCAGTGAAAATACTAAGCAACATACCAGTTCTTTTGTTTTATTTCTGTAGTGTGCTTACATGTATTATGACCTTTTAGTATTAATATTTAAATAATATGTACAAAACATTTTGGCTTATTTGTGTTTTTTGTGAATTACGATGTGTGCTTTCAGTCATCCCAGCTGGTTCTCAAAAACATCACGATGGTACATTTCTTACGGCTGGACCCTTAGGATTAAGTTCTTGGCTGAGCTAAGTTGACTTCAGTGGAGCTATGTTGCTCACCCAGCTGAGGATCTGGTCTTTAAAATGGAATATGAGACAATGGTCTGTAGGTGGGATTGATTTATCTTGCGGAGATATTTCTTTAAATGGTACTTTTGCAGTTATTTTATCAGATCTTTATCTCACTTTTAAATCCCATTCATGCTCTGACCCAAAAGAGTTTGTGGCTTTTCTCTAAAGGACCCTTGTTTGTGCTAAAAGGAGTAAAGTGATCATAGTCCAACGTTTATTGTTTTACAGTAAATGTTTTGCATTATAGGGTTGTGTACATGGCATCAGAGTTTTCAGTTGGCTACAGCTGCCTGGCTACTCCCTCCTCCCCTCAGCACTCTCATGGAAAAAGAGTTTTATCTCACAAGGCTACTCTAGGGACCAAAGCTTTCAAAAAAGTCATTGCTATGTGACCTTTTTTCTTGGTAAATAAGGAGTGGTGATTACTAGGAAAGCACAAACAGTCCTGAAAGGAGACTTTATTTTCTGGTTTCATATGTATTTATGCAAGCATTATTATTTATCACTTGTATGTTCATATACTGCCCTGGGCTTAGGGATAGAAGCTAAACTTTGAACCCAAACTGTCTGATATCCAGGTAGTGTGGCCATAGTCTGGGCTGAGTTCAGCCACAGCAGGGACCAACTTGAGACAGTGGGATGGCAACTGCTTCAGGGCAGCTGGTTCTGGGAACATGAACCCAAGCTTGAGCACAGCTACCAAAGGCATGATCCCGTCCCACACGTGGATCAGGGACCTAAACGCTAACTAATGCAAATAGAGGGTGACTATTTGAGGGCAACGAGGGGGAGTTTCATCAGTACTTCTTAGGTATTTAGCTGTTGCTGCTTTCAGTGGGAAACAATACTTCAAGAAAACTTAGTGATCTGGGCTATCAATGGGATTAGTGGACCTAAACTGCCCTCCTGTTTTTCAGAATGGAAGTAATCTGTATGAATTCCACTCCAGCACCAAATCTTTTTGCTTCTGAAATCAACACTGAGTAATCCATTGAATTCTGTGGTGTAGAATCAAACCACTAAATTGGAGAACTCCTCCATCAGGAAATCATATGTGGCCAGAAATGAAAACAGCAGTGAATATTACATTGATGTCAGGCCCTAGATGATTTTCAGTGTTTGTTTTGGATATGGGTATCCATATGTGAGAGAGCCCTGCCAGCTATATTGTGTTTGCCTGCAGCTGTCTCTGTGTGGCACTGGTGCACTTTGAGAAATTCTTGAACATGAAGTAAAGGTGTGGGACTTTGATGGGTTTGACTGCTGTGCTGACATTTACATACTACTGTCATTCCGTTTTACTCAGGGCATCCAAAAAATCTCACAGAAGTGAATAGTCCTGGCACACCGTTACACAGGATGCACATTCATGCTCCTGTTACACGCAGCCAAACCCGGGATAGTCTGTTGCTACTGTTGTTTTATTGGCTGCATTATGTAAAAGCCTTTCTCACCAATACTTTCATGACATTTTCAGCTAGTCCTCTCCTGTATGAGTCAAAGGAAAATCTGCTTCTTCAACGCTTTTAGAGTATGCAAAAAAACAGCCTGCTTGCCACACTGAGATCTTTATATATTTTATACATTTTATATTTCTGCCAAAGTACATAGGCAGGAAGGGGCACCCAGAGTGACAGTCATCTCTTTTGCAAAGAACTAGCACAAGACATGCACTGTTTGAGCTGTCAGAAGAGGTCCTAAGTTGCCCTTAAATACTGGCTTGTAACAGCCTTCTTCATAAAGTGGAAATTAACCCCAAACTATGACTACATGTGTGTCTAGTTTCACTCTGTAGAAGATTCACAGGGTAACTGGAGTTCTGCTGATTTCCTGCCTTCTAATACTAAATATTTTTTATCTTTGGTAAAGAGCTTTAATATGCTGGACTTCTGGTGTCAGGACCCATCTCTTTCATTTGGCCATGTTCACTTTTGATTTACACCTTTTGGCCACAGCTTTTCTGGACAGTAATGCACTCCCTGTGCAAATAAAGTGGAGAATGTGAGTTGCAACATATTTACCTGTCCTTGAGGAAAGAGGGATAAATTTAAAACTGCTGTCGGAAAGAAGGGATTGCACTATTACCTGCATGACCTGCCATGACTCATTCCAAAGATAACCAAGGCTGTTTAGATCTTGATTCAATTTGGCAAATGGTTGTCACTACCACACCCTCTACTTTCCTAATCTGTTTACATGGATGTAGAAATATTTCTAAACATTTCCTTGAGCATGTGATGCTAAAGCAGATGGTATCTATGAAAAGCTCTGTTTTATGGGAATAATGAAAACTGGTCTTACTGCAATATTTTTTTCTTTTCTTTCTTTAGATCAGACACTTGACTCAGAAGCCATCTATTATACAGGAGAAAATCTGGGTATTTTAGCTATATGCAGTATTCTGGATAGATCTTGTGTATATATTTAGTCCCAAGCACAGTAGTGGCATAGGACAAAGGAAGAGTCATCATACAGGGTAGAAGCCAAAAGATCTAAAATTAACATAAAGAAATCAGAAAAATTATAAATAAACAATTTTTTTTTAACAGTGAAGATAGTAACATTTGAATTAATTTGCAACACAAATTCTCCATCTCCTGATTGGGTGTTTTTCTGAAAAATATACTTCAGATGAGCAGAGAATTTTGGTTTCATAGTACAGATCTTGGAGTGAATGTAAAATCAAATGCTTTGTGTTACACAAGATGTCTACTAAGATAATCTGAAAGCTTCTTCTGGCCATAAACCTGGGTACCTGTGGAGCAGCAGCCATGCAACACCATTGGCAAGTGGTGATTTCCCCACAATGCTTGCTTTGCCTTCTCACCAATTCTCCCAAGCTGTCCAGAGCCGACAGAGAAGTCTGAAAGGAAGGAGTCAGCTGCTGACCTGTGTAGGTTAGGGGAAAGCTCATAATTGCCTTTCTACTGCTGGAGGGTCAGAAATGGCTGCAATGCCCCATGTTCATTAGACCGACCCTTTGAAGAGGAAACTGTGCTCCTTATGCCATGTCTACTGACAGAGCAGGGACGCCAGATACAAAACATCTCTTGACATCATCCACTGGGTGAGCTTGGACAAGTCACTTTTTCAGCTCTTTGTCTGCGTTTCCCCTCATATCTTTGTGCCCTGTAAATTCTTTGGGGTACCCGGTGCATGTGGAAGAACAAGAAAAGCCCTCTGTAAATCAGTCCTACCCTAACTTAAATCTCAGCTGAATCTGCTGGACCCTACTGCAATAGTCTCTAACAAAAAGTGCTGTTATGGTGAAGTTATGTTGTCTTGTGTTTGTTCCCCCTGGCTCAGCCAGGAAGCTGCCATGTTGGCTACAGACTCAGAGGTTCTGCAACCGACTTGGGCAAGATTCAGGATTCGGCTTCTGGTGGAGTGGCGTGGCCCTCTGGTAATTAAAAACTCATGCCACATTAGGAATGCAGCTCTTCAAATGTGAACTTCATGTAATTATGAAAGCAGTAGGAGATAAGAATAATTGTTTTCAGTTCCAGATGTCCTGGGTTCTTCAGCACTGCAGGGAGATTAAGTGAAAGTCGAGCAGGGTAATAAGAAAGTTCAAATGCACAGCAGGATAACTGCAGTTGCCCAAAGTACTGGTAGGATCTAATGGAGTTCAAAGAAAATTCCTTTCCCTATTGCTAGTCACCAAAGAGGTTTCTCACTCTCCTTATAAGCACATCCATTTTCTGAGCCTGATTACACACAGAGTGGGTGGTTTGCATAGCTATCAACCAACAGGGCTGGACTCCCTCCTTCTGGGAACTGTTTTCATGAGAAGGGAGCTACAGCATTTTATTTGAAATTATTTGTTTCTCTCTTTAACTGGCTTTGCTAAGGACTAGGTTCCCCATCACAAAACATATACATGTTTTGGCATGACATGATAAGGACAATTTACAGCTCAGAGTGCTTTCTAAACGTTTCAGAAAATGCAATCAACTGACGTGTTGTGTCTGTGTGTGGGCTTAGGGATGGAATAAAGGAAACTTCAGTGGAGTGTTAGGGAAAGTCAAGAAAAACTAATTGAATAGGGAGCCCACAATGGTTGCACTTTGCCAGATTAATGAGTCACTGTTTGCTGTGCTGTTAAGGCCCAGGAGACTGTTGGAAACTCAAAGGAAGCCCTGAAGTATTGCAAGTGTGTCTTAGTAGGCAAAGTAACAGCATTGCTCAATTTAGGCGTAAAAGCCTTCTTTCTGAATAGGCTGCCTGAGTTCCAGAGTCACACAGGCTCATTGTCCCAGCCACTGGGGCTGCACCTCCTCCGAAGCAGCTGGGTTAAGGCCACAGGGAGGAGAATTTGTCATTTAGGGCAAGTCCTAAAGGGGAGCTATGTAGCATTTAACCATGGCAGTCCAGAACTGTGAACCTGTAAACCCTCGTTGCAGCTGTTGCTCGGTCCTGAAGTTTCCTCAGCTGTTTGCACTGCAATTCTACAGGTGCCAAATGTGCTGCTTCGGATGTGTTCGGTGCTTCTTTCCTTGAAGAGTCATGCTCAGAACACATTAGGACCTTAAAAGACAGAGGTAGTCAGTCATCCCCTTTTTAAAAGTGCCCGAGAGCTCCAAACACACCGTTCCAGGAGAAAGCCCACTCATCTCTCAGCACTAGGGGGAGACGTCATTCCCTCCACTTTCCATCGCAGCTTTTCTGCTTCACAAAAAGGAGTTACAACCGCACTGGGTCTAGAAGAGAGTGTGACTTCCTAGCCTATTGTTAGGGCATCTATTTGTACAGAAACACATGAATTCTAAGCTCAGCTTCAGTGCCTGCTTATGTGTACTTCAGGTTAGTTCCTCAAAAATCAGTACTGGGAGTTACTTTATGTAATACTTTCAATATTTTATGTAATACTTCCAGTAATAAAGTTGGCATGGAAAAGTAAGAATGTGCTAGTGGAACTGTTGATGGTGTAAGCATGTGAGGGAGGTTCTCTATCAATCAACACAGGAGGACCAAATACTACTCTGTAAGGACCAGATGGGAATTGATGTAATAGGAGTGGGGTGAAATTTAGGTCATGCACATACATGCTAACAGCAAGAATTTCTGATACAAGGTGGTAAATAGAACTGATACTGGAGAATAGTCCAGATATACTGAACAATGAGAGGATAATTATGAAATGTTAGTGTTTCTGGCAGAGACAGGGAAATATTTGCAATTCGCTGCAGAACACTGGTAAGGCCACATCCGAAAAAATAGTGATCAAAAATAAGACTGAGAGAGTCTGATTCCTACCTTTTTGGCCATTAGAGGGTTAATTGCCCAAAAAAGGGAGATCTGTTTCAACCAAAGGCTTGTCTATCCATGTATAATTGCCTAAAAATCCATGCAGCTAGAAGCCAGACAGGTTCCTAGATACCAGCAGAATAAGGCTCACAGCCTTCCAGCAGGAGCAGGAAACTGGTTGTGCTTTCAGGTGGAATTCTGCAAGTTTAATAAAGATACTGCCTGGCACGGCTGCCTTTTTTAGGAAGGGCTGGACTTAATGGCCCAAGAGAGTCTCCTTAATGACTGAGTTCCCCTCAGGTCCAGTTTGCTTGTCACTTCTGCTGCAACGCCGATGTATTTGGGGGGAACACTAGCAAGTGGGGAGGAAATGCCAGTTTCTTCTATGAAGCCGTGGAGCATTTCCAGAGCCCCCGGCAGATTCGGCTGAAAGAGGTGAACCCTTGGCAGGATCTCCATCACTGGGGAGTTCTTACTGATACACAGGGTGAAATCCTGGCCCCTGTGAAGTTGATGGAAGTTCTGCTATTCATTTGTTCGAGGCCAGGATTTCACCCTGGAAAGGGAGTCAAAAGTACACGCATGCTTTTGGAGACAGAGTGGCTGATTAAATACATCTGGTGCGCTGCTCTTTTATCAATCATTGATAAAATAGTGCCTTTTAAACATAAACTTTGGGTAAGCTTAACTGCAAAATTCAAACGTGCCCTTTTACAAGACTTAGAAGCAAAGTTTGTCTGCTTTTTGTCTGAAAAGAACAGAAATCATGGTAAAAAATAACACATACCCATACCCATCCACTCCAAACCCGGTAGTATTTGATGTTCCAGTTGAAATTATTAAAGCATAGCAAAGCCAGCTAAAATATTTCTAGATAATACATAAAACTTTATCCTCTAAGGACGTCATCCAACTCTGTTCCTGCTCATGTGACTCCGGAGCATTAAGCGCCAGGCGGGAGTCACCTGGCTGCCCGCACGGCCCGTGTCCTGCGGCCGCGCTGGCCCCGCTCA